>NW_010266132.1:21258-42456 GCF_000690775.1 Eurypyga helias
GTACATATAGTATACAAAGAGCAAGACTTCTTTGGTTAGGAGAATTACATCCTTATTCCAGTAGTTTCAAAGTAAACATTTTATGGTTCACTGGGAGCCTCTACCAGCTTTTTTTTAATTCAGTGGAATTATATTGTCATGATAATTTTTTCAGTTGCACATATGGTACATCTTCAGTTGGAGAAGAAAAAATGAAACACAGAGTAATTAACAGATGACAGAAATCTTTTCTGTGCTCCGGATAGCTGAAGATACTTAAATAACACTGAGCTTTTAATACTATGGGAGAGCTATGTGCTTGCTGACTTTTTTTTACTGAGGCTGTTCATGCCTCTTTGAGCACGTGTGTTCATCACACAAAATAATCATAGTAGGTGTTGTGACCTTGTAGCCTCTTGGAGCCGTTACCATGTCGTATTCCAACTGTCTTGTTGCACTGGGTTTCTGACTACATGGACTCACATCTTCTTTCTAATTGCTATCCAGCAATATATATAAACTGCTACCCAGCAAGATAGAAGTGTTCCATCATCTTCAAGTGAGGCACCTGCACTTAATGCATAAGTGACTGTAATTTGCAGGTTTTATGCTTTTTTCAGTACTTGCAACTTGTGATTGATTGCACTGACCCAGCCAAGCAAAGCAGTGCTATTACACAGGGTAAGAAAATAAGGCAGTAGAGGGAAGCAGAGATGCCTACCTTGTGATGTCTGAGATGATACAAATAGGAAGATAATCAAATGTATCATCAGTAGGTTATTTGTGTCGTATTGGAAGTAGTTGGTGCGTGTTTGTTCATGTATGATTTCGTTTTACTCAGGAGCCGAAGCTTAAAGAACAAATTAAAAAGGTAGCTAGCATGGCTTCACTTACAGCAGTCTGTGAGGTAATGGATCAGAATCCTGAAGCGCACCTTCAATCTCTGCCTTCTGTGGATGCTCTGAAGAGATTTATTTCCTTTTCTCAGTTCAATGAAGTATTAAAGAAGCCATCTTATATTGAAGAAAAAAGTAGGTATGTCTGTGCTATAGCATCGGTAATTCTCTAGGATAAATCTGATTAGCATGGAGCAGTGATTAAGACGCTGGCTTTTCCTGTTCTTTTCTTTGATAACCTTTTGTGAAGATAAAAATGAATAATTCTGAACACAAACTATTCATTCACTTGCTCTTTTGTCTCAGCGTTCAGATGTTAGAACATTAAAGCAGCCATAACTGATCAGACCAAAGGTTCTTTTGCTCGGTCCTCTAGCACTATGAAGCCAGAGCTAGCTTTGAACATTGCTTATCCTTACGCCACCTGAAATGTCTGTACACTGCACAAAGCCATAGCATGTATGCAAGTGAATTTAAATGGAAATTATTTACTGTTGGGGAAGGGAAGCCCAGAGTCACCCTGAGGGCCAAAACCCAACTATGTGGTTAACAAAAAAAGACAGTCAGCCTATAGTGATGTGTCCATTGAATACTCTCCCACATTTTTATGACTAATGAGGCTGAGCCCAGAACTAGTTTTTCTGTGTTTAAAAAGCTTTATGTGTAGATTTCTTTTCCATGAAGTTGTGTAGTCTCCCCTTGAATTTTAACGTCTTGAAGTATAATGAGTTTGTACAGTTATACTGTTCCTGGTGGAGCAGAAATGTGCAGGATAAATTAACAGAATATGTATTCAAGAATAATATTATCCTTACAGCTCATGTGAAGAAACAACGTCTCAAGGATGGGGGAAAATTGTTGGACGCTATGTTCATGACCAGTGGATTTGCCTTCATTTCATTTTAAATTCATTCCCACCACTGGCTCAAGAATATGAAGAAACTTCAGAAATGTCGTTATCTACAGTTGAAAGGTCAAGAAAAATCCTGGAGTCTGCTTTAGAAGCCCTAACTATTCTTCCTTCTGACCAAGTTTTACCTGTGTTTGACTGCATGAAAGTCCTTGTTCCCAAGGTAAAAAAAATAAAACAGCTGCACAATATTAATAGTTTTGGCGAGGCTTATTCTCAAATACAACGCTTTCTCCTCTTTATTTTCAGATTCTGGACTCAGCGGAGTCTCTTTGCGTAGAAGCATTTGATATGGCTTGGAAAATTATATTCTCTTTGAGCAACACACAGTTAATATTTTGGTCCAATCTAAAAGCTTTCGTTCAGTTCGTCTTTGATACTGAGATTCTAGCTGTTGCTGCAAGTGCAAAGGGTCAAGTGTACGCCAAAATAAAAGAGGTCAGTTTAAGAATTGTTTTTTGGGGAAGCGAGCATAAATTTTATCTGGATCCAAAAATGTGGTTTGCTTTTTATTTTCCCTTCAGCTATTGTAATGAATTTTTCATTTCTAAAAAGGTACAAGTTTGAAAGTGTTAAGACAAAATATCCGAGAATTAGATTGAGGATAAACAAATACATTGTTTGTTCTGGTAACACAGAAAATGAGAAGCACTATTTCTTTGATTTACAAACTGCTCAATATCTTCCACATTCAGCAAAATGGGGGTGGGGGGGGTGGGGGGGGTGTCTTTATTTTATTTGTACATTATGCACTTCCTCTTGAATAGTTTGTTCAGGACTTGCCACCCAAACTGTCACAAGCTACTAATATTCTGGGGAAATGACACCTTTTTCTAATAGTTCAGACTTTATGAAAATACTTTCTTAAATGGAACGTTAGAACCATTGAGAACTTTTAATAGATGCTATTGAGTAAGCCAGCTGCTTCTTCAAAGGTGCTTTTTTTTTCCCCTCTGAGGGTCCCGGTGTAGAAAACATGGAAGTCAGAGTCACCTTAGAGTTCAGTTTAATACTGCATGGTAGAACTGCCTCCATAGTTGAGAAGAAATTAATTTCTACTCTTTTCGCTTGATGAACACAGCTTCCTGTAATCTAAAAGTTCTTGCATGTGTCATGGTGTTCTTTTTTCATTTTGAGTCACTACAACTGCATTCAGTACTGGGATGTTGGTTCATCTTGGCTTTATATGCTGGGAAGTTGTTTACCATTGCTATTCTAGATAATCTGTCTTGGGGTTTTTGCTTTTTTTGGCCTCTGAGTATCAATTAAATGTTCGTGTGGAACAGTCTACAATGACTGCAAGACTCTTACCAGAGCAGTAATACATCATAAATCAGTTACTAGTATAGAATCATAGTACCATAGAATGGTTTGGGTTGGAAGGGCCCTTAAAGATCATCTAGTCCCACCCCCCCTGCCATGGGCAGGGACACCTTCCACTAGACCAGGTTGCTCAAAGCCTCATCCAGCCTGGCCTTGAAGACATCCAGGGATGGGGCATCCACAACATCTCTGGGCAACCTGTTCCAGTGCCTCACCACCCTCTCTGTGAAGAATTTCTTCCTGATACCTAATCTAAACCTCGCTGATTTCAATTCGTACCCATTACCCCTTGTCCTGTCACTACAGGCCCTTGTAAAAAGTCCTCTAAGCGTATATATGTACGCTTAGATTTATGGTTCCATGCGCTGCTTTGCACTTACTACAGAAATCATGCCAGGAGGGGTTGCAGTTTTCCTTTGAAGTCATCATAAGTAGCTCTGTCCTGGTGTCACACTCCTTACTGTAAATAATAGCAAATGGCTCAGCTTTTTCAGCCCAGACACTGCAAAGTAGTTTTTTAATTAAAGGTAGCAAAATGGACAATCCCTAGCAATTTAAAATGTCTGTGATATCTCCATATTAGCCTTAAGTGTCTTAAGATATAATCCTATTTATTTTCTCTTTGTTCTTTTTGAAAACTTGCTTCTAATGAATGTTGCTGTCATCTGTTTTAAACAGTAGATAACACTTGGCATTTGTAGCCTTAATGTGGACTCAAGCCAAAACAAGATGTGTAGGCAGAGTTGGTAAAATACCTCTTCAGTTCTAGGAATCCGTTAGCTGCTTCTTTAATGACTGTCTGTAATGGATGATTTTATGCTCGGTGTTACAGTAACTAATGAGCTTAATTGATTTTTTAATTTTCTTTGATAGTAATATTTGTATAGATTCTTAGAATTACTGTCTTAAAAAGCTGGAAATACTGACACTGGAGTTGTAAGGTGTGTTTTGCCAATGTTGAGAGTCTTAAGTCTATGTGACAGCTATCCCATTGTCTGCAGTGGGACATGCCGTGACAGCAGGCACCAAGGAGGTAATGAAGGTCTCCTATACTCAACAAAGGGCATCTGGTCGCCCCACCTTCTGCCCCTTCATAAGAAAATGAAGATAAAGTTCCCAAGCAAGTGTCTACTTACGTATATATTCCTATCCCACTCCTTGGCAGTCTCTGCTGCCATTGACTCCCTTGTGCAATGGCTGTGTGGTTTCAGCTAAAGAGACAGAAAAACTGGAACTGCCTGATACCTGATTTGTCACAGAAGCATAATTTTAATTTTGTCTAGTACGGTGCACTCTGCCTTTTTAACAACAGCTAGGAGGGGTGGAACAAAGGGCTATTTTTGAGCCGGAAAAGGGAGTATTACTACAGTAACACCCAGAAAGGCTCTGCAGAGGTGCCCAGAGCACTGGGTTCTTAGGCTTCATTTCTTCTGCTGGGTTTTTTCCTTTTTTTTTGTGACTTACTTTGTGAAAACATTCCACGGTTTTGAGAAGTGTATAGTAAATGTCTTGCTGCTTCCCCTCAGATGAAACGCAATAGTTCAATTTTGGAATTACTAGGAAAAGTACAATACCTATCTTTGCACTAAAACAAAAGTACGGAAAATACCAAATATTGTGCAGAAGGGGTGGTGTGGTTTGTTGTTGTTTGTTGATTGTTTTTTGTTTGTTTTTTCTCCCAAACGCAAGTTCCTTCAGAGTGCATTCTACTGGTTCAGTTTAGGCTCTTCATGAGCTTCTTGGTGCTTCAATCCTTAGCAATTCAGAACAACTTTCTCTACAGAGAAAGAGAGTTACTGCTAAAGAATTGTCACATTATCAAAAGTATCCTCTTGGAGTGGGGAAGAGCAGAAGCTTTGTCTTGTAAGAGCTGTCACACCCGGAAAACCATTCTCATGGACAGCTCTGATTGATGTTGCCTAAAGGAATTTATAAAAACTCACCTTTCATTCTGACTCTCCCTGTCCTCTCCCAAATGCTTGGAATTTCTTAGAAACCATTTACTTTGTAACTGAAGATTATTCTTGCACTTGGCCTAATGAAGGGAATAGGAAAGGGAGACCTTGGGAACATTTTTCTTGTTTTGTCTTGTGTTTCTCCTTTTTGGAGAAGTTCTGTAGAGCTGTTTCATCTGTCTTAAATGTGCCCTCCTCAAAAAAACAAAAGTAAATGGTACTAAGACATCTTTCCACTTTAACTCAAATACAAAATCTAACTTCACCATGAATGTAATCTTGTTAAAGAGAATTAGTGATACGGCTACCAGTGGAATAAACTTTGTTTACTGTTTTGGTTTATTTTTTTGTTAAATTGGTAAGGGTTGATTAAAAACACCAGGTTTGTTCTCACTGAAGTAAGCCTTGGTGCATTTGTTCCGGTTACCAGGAGATTTGTGTAAAGCATCTGGTGTTATGTCTGTGTAAGCAAAGACCAGTTCAGTCTTTTGTTAACATAAACGTGTACTGGGCCAGTTGTTGCCCACACGCCTGCTCTTGGCATCAGGGCATTGTAAATAGATTGAAGACAGCATTAACCTGAGTAGAGCTAGGATGCAGAAGGAGATCAGACCTGCTGAAATAGGTATCACTGCAATATTATTCTAATAATTCTATCACTTCTTCAAACTAGATTTTGAATTTTTTTATTTCTTCCTTTTTTCAGATCATTTTCAAGCTCATAGATATGTCCACTACAAAGACTGGAGTCTTCAATGTAGTCCTTAGTCATTGTTGTCGATCTTGGCTGGTTCCCAGTGTTGATGAGAGAAGTGCCTTGACAAATGCTTTCTTAAACGCTGGAAATTATGGTGAACTTATCACTGAGGCTTGTGTCTTTGGAACTGTATTCAGGAGAGATCAAAGGTATAAAGACAATCTTGGTGGTTATATTTGTTACAATTTTATGGGCTTTGTTTTCTTTTGTACTTTGAGGTAGTGATTTAAATCATTTTTGTATGATATTCTGATAATTTTGTTGCTTTTTCTTTTACCTGCGAAGACTTACTCAGGATGTGCATGCCTTCATAGAAAATCTTGGAGAAAAGTGTGCAGCAAACATTGTTACTGAAAGGTAATGATTTTGAGGATACACCTTAGAATATTTGGTCTGAATTGTGTCTTCATTACGATGGATGCTACAGTAGGAAAGAGGCTGTTTTTGAAGTTGGCTTCTTATGAGTGTATTCATAGCCTTTTTAAATACTGGTAAGAGGGTTGTACATCACATTACATTCATAACTCAAATACTTTCATTTTTCTACATTTTGTATTTTCAAGAAAATATTTGTAAACCTGAATAGAAGTGAAGTCAGTACTTCCTCTTTCTTTCACCTCATAAAAGTAACACTTTCTAGGATGCAGATATATTAAGGTACATATCTGCACTCGTTATCATTGTGGACAACACAATTAAGAAACTCAGGCTTTAATGCAGCCAGATTTGGAGTTTGGCTTTTTAACATTAGTTGTAGGCCTGTTTGGCTCGCCCACTAGCAACAGATTCTGCCTCCAGTTTTTAAAACAGGGATGTTGGCTACTGGGTTACTGAACATTTTTGGTAGCTTCTTTCCCACCTTCACTCAGTGGAAGAAAGTCAGAGAAACAGTCAGACATTGTGCATTGGGAAGTGTTAGTAGTTGCTGAAACCTGAGTTTCAAAAATCTGCTGCCACTTTTACTTCACTACTCCTGTCTTTTCCTCCAAGAGCTGCTTGGTTTCAAAATGTCTGGTGGTGACAGTCTGCAGCGGTGTGAGGCTTTGTAACCTATAATGTGATTAATTCTACTCTAGGCATTAGTTATTCCAGGTGTCCCTGAGTAACTAATAGGAATCAAGTGTTGTTTTAGACTAGAATATTTGGCCAAAACTGTAAGCATAAATTGATTGTTTTAAGATTACAGTTTACAAAAATATCATCTGATACAGCTATTTATATAGAATATTATTTTAAACACTGAAATGCTGCTCAAGACTTGTAGAGAGAAACAGGGGCAGGTTATCTGGAACTCACTAGTTTTTCTTCATCAGCAAGGATGAGCAGGCCCTAGGATTTAGGTTCTGGGTATTTGCATATTGGGTGAAGTTTGATACTTTTTTATAATTTAGCGATTATCTTTATGTCTGAACAAGTAGAGTTTAATTTTTTTAAAATTAATATTTTACAGTACAAATCGAGATGATCACTACGTTCGTGTTTGTGCTATTAAATTTCTGTGCTTGTTGGATGGATCAGATACCTTGCATAAGACGTTTATGGAAGACATTTTCATCAAACTGCTTGATAAAGTAAGCTTCATTTCTCTTGGTACATAAACGTGGGAAATCAAGTGGGAAGAGTGAGCTTTAAAACTGATTTCCTTACTTGCTTATATATGAAGCATAAACATGTGAAAATAAAGTGTATTTGCATTTTAGTATTAATATAGGATTTGGATCACCAAATAATGTTTTTTCTTAAAAAGTTAAGGAAATAGTTTTGGATGTCATGAGCTATATGAGAACGTGAGTTTCAAGTCTTTGTTAAAGCCCCATTTATCTCTTTTCTTTCACATAAAACATCTGATTGCAGAATATCAATTTCAGTCTCAAAACTAGAGCTGCAGTTACAAGCTGATCCAGCTGATAGCATGATTGAACCCATTTTATAAATGCAGACACTAAAGCAGAGTGTTTTCATGTGTGTACTCATCTCTTCACAAGG
Source organism: Eurypyga helias (assembly GCF_000690775.1). Taxonomy (NCBI): domain Eukaryota; kingdom Metazoa; phylum Chordata; class Aves; order Eurypygiformes; family Eurypygidae; genus Eurypyga; species Eurypyga helias. The sequence continues at coordinate 29,065 of NW_010266132.1, forward strand.
AACTAAAGGATCTTTAGTTCTTGTATAACTGGCAGCTTGGGTCTTCATGCTCCATTTTATGTATTACTATTTTAATTGTTCATATACAGTAAGTGCTGTAAATTCTTCAAATTTCTGCTGTTTGAAGAGTCTCAATATCTAACATTTTGGTGCGCTTAAGTAAAAATACTAAGTGGAATTACATATTTTTTCAACTTTCCCAACTTCTCATGGACAGGCCTCAAAATCTAATTCTAAATAAATGAGACTAATATACTTGTCCAAACTTCTGTATTTCATGCTGCTGCTAGCTGTACAGTAGATGCTGCTTCCTCAGTACAGTGAAGTATATTTCCATGTACTCAAGTTTGAAGGAAGAATAGGTAATAAACTTTTTAATTTGCTTTTAGGATGAACTGGTATCCAGATCTAGAACACGCTATTACGCAAACTCTTTACAGCATAGAATTAAAAACCGGGTATGGCAGACACTCTTGGTTCTTCTTCCGAAGCTTGACCAGGTATTGCTCTTCACCCTAAATTCTTAAATGATTATATAAATACCTACTTTCAAGAATAATTTGGTGTCATGCAAACTGCGTATCTAAAATTACAGGAGGGTATATAAGGCCTGTAATCTCTATGGCTGATGTAAGGGTTTTGTGTAGTTTCTTTAAGTCTGAAACGATGGATTTATGATGCATTTCTAGAGGCCACTGAAAACTGGTTCTTGGAATTGTGAATTGTAGGAGACTAGATTGTTCCTGTTAAAGCTAGCTAAAACTCTGCACAGACCATCTGAATTAAAGCTTTTCATTCAGTAAAAGTGTCACTACTTTATCAACAGTCAGAAGATTGAATGGTTTTCGTTTCATGTAATGCTTCTTCATAATAAAATATTTGAAAAGTATAACACAGAAAGTAGATCATTCTAAATGTTTTCATGTGAGTATTAAAAATACTTCTACTGTTATGATAAAGCTGAGAATGTTCTTTTATTTAGAATTTTTTCATCATGGAGGTAACTGACTATATAATAAATGATTATCTGATTTTGTTTTCTCAGGATTTTTTGAGTGGAACCCTTGACAGAGTTTTCCAGGCTGGATTTGGTAATAATCAGGCATCTGTGAAATACTTCATAGAATGGATTGTTATCTTGAGTCTTCATAAATACCCCCAATTCCTTAATAAATTCTGGGATTGCTTTTGCTATGTAAGTAAGAACTTTTTGTTCAAATTACTCTTCAAGTGAATGCCAGAGGGAACAGTTTGTCTTCCCATGTGTCATTTTCTGTGTATTCCAATTCTCCTTTAGAAGCTGTGGGTTGTTGAGGAAATTAACTTGGAAGTGGGTCTGGACTCTAGTCTTGAGACATTCTGAAATTTGCGATACAGAGGTGGCTGAAGAGAATTGAATTCTTCCAGTGGAGAGATTCCCTTTGTAACGTATTGCTGTGGTCAGAGTAGAGCTGGCATAGTGAGTCAGAGTACTCTTTGCAGTCGACAGTGTGAGAGCCATCAGGAACACGTGGGTGCCCTAGATTCTGGGAAGAAACCACAGTCGCGTGTGATTTCCACACCCACCTTTTGTCTTCTGCATCTTGTTTGTCAGTGGGAACATGTATTCAGTTTGCAGCTTTTAACATGCACGTCTCACAGTGGAGTTGTGTAGTGTTCCAGAACTGGAGGCAGGGTTTCAATTACGGTACCCAAAAGTCGTGAAAGGGTTGACTGAGGAGACCTGACTTACTAGCATTTCATTTTTGTGTCTTAGGTCCTTCTTTAAGTACTTAGCTGCCACAATTTTTACTGCATAGGTGAAAAAATTTCCATTGCAGTTTGCAATTTATACTTTTTTTTAAGTGCATAAAGATGGCGTGTCTCCTCCTATCCGACCTGATGAAAAGTGCTGGAAGGGATGTAACCTTTTCCTGTTTCAGGCTTCCCTCCAAGAACTCAGGCAGTTGGAATTGCGATCATCTTAGTAGATGATAATGATCTACTTAGTAGACGACAATGGTCATCTTAGTAGATGATCAAAGTAGTCTCATGCTGATAGCAAATGTACTGAATCACAGTGGGCCCATTCAGACAAGCAGAGTGAGCAGAAAGCATGTAGATTTAGGGAAAAAGAACACAGGTTGTATTTTCAGAGGCTGTCCTGGAAAACGGTGCCTCTGACAGAGATTGTCAGGATCATATTGAAACAATAAGCTGAACCTGAGCACCCAGTGCAATGCTGTGGCAGAATGGATGAGTAGGAACTGTTACCTGTAAAGTGGAAGCTCACGTCTTCCAGTACAGAACGTGGGTGAGGCTGACGCTAGGCTGTTCGTTCTGTGTCTGATACCCATGTGTGTGGTCATACGGAAAAGTACAGGCACTGAAAAGAACCTCAAAGGTTTTCATTGGGTTCAGGAGTTTTTTCAGGGTAGCGGTGGGATATAAAGTGAATTTGGGTCAAATTTTAGCTCATTTACACTGCTGTATACATTGTTTCAATTGATGTGTTAGTAAAAAGCAAATAACGTGCTAGGAAAAATTAAGTCTTAATAATATGAACTTGGTATTTTGGTAAATTTTGCTGTGGATACGCACAGTTTTATTGGTACTGTTGATACTGCATCTGCAGAACTTGCTGGGAAAACTTACAGGGTATAAAAATGTTTTATATATGCATATTTTTTGTTACATTCTCTTTTGCTCTAGGATGAAGAAAAGCTTAAAACAAGCATTTGCACGTTTTTATCAGTGTTAGCCCACTTTGATACCGTTCTTCAAAATACCTCAGAGAAGGTAAGTTTGAATAAAAGCGTTCATTCTTTATTTAGGTGCACTGTATAAGAATTTCTGAAATAAAACCCATTTTTGCCATCTATTTTCCAAACCCACTTTAATAGCTTCTTCCTACGAAGGTATCCTTTGATGTGGAAAATATTAACTCTACCTGTCGTCTTGTGGGGTGTTTTTACTGTTTGCATACATTTCTGAGATCAGCTTTCTGAGCGCTAGAAAATCAGAAGTTAACAGAGGGTTTCCTTGTATGCAGGAAACGTAATTTTTAAAGCAAATGAATACGTTTTCAAAACACAAGTGGGGCTGTAGGTCTGTGGGCAGTGAGAGGGTAGGAAGGAAATCAGGACCACGTGCCTGTAGTGGCACGTACATGTACTGTTAAATAAAACTTCGGACTTCCTGAAAGGCTGTTGAAGAACAGCCTTTCTTGGGCCAGTCTTGCTTTTCTACTTCTAAATGATATGTGAAGTTTTACCATAAATGAAAGAAGCTTTATCTTTGTTTTTCTAGAAGCCAGCTTTGAAGAAAGCCCTCGTCGTTGTTCTGCAGTGGTGTTTCAACCATAATTTCAGCGTTCGACTTTATGCGTTAGTTGCCCTTAAAAAAATCTGGGCTATGTGCAGAATGTTGCACATGGAAGAATTTGAGGCTCTGACACCAGTTATTGAATCTAGCCTTCAGCAAGTGGAAAACATGCATGGCACAGGGTCAGTAACATTTTTCTGACTTACAGCTTAATTTTGTCCTTCTGAGCCATTTGCAGTGAGTCTAATTTTCTAAAATAGCACTTGAGTATTTCTCTGGGTTTTTATGGAGGGGCTGTGGTTATTCTGTTCAAAAAGAAACCAAGATTTGGGAATTGCAATCTAATTATCAGCAAAGAAAATGAAGTGATAATTCAGTGTAGCATTCCAACTAACATTCGTGTGAAAGCACAACAGGAAAAATTCAAGGTGTGTTTGAACCATTTAGGGGCGGGGTAAAGTCAGTCAGGAGTGCTTAATTTCCTTACCTGATGGGTTTTGAAGCAACATAAATAGTTTTTTCCAAGCTTCCTTCTACCAATAAATTCTTAAATACAAAATCTGAAACGTTTTAGGTGTTAATGTTTGAAAAAACTTAGGTGGGAGAAAAATGGATAGGGAAGTTAATTTTAGGTGATGATTAAATGAGCTTTACAGAAATGCTTTTCTGCTTACTGATTTGGAAATACAACAATTCAGTTAAATTTTGTACAATCTGTGTGTTTCTGGACTTTTTTTTTTTTTTAGCCCTGTTTATAGGAGTTATTTTAAGCTAGAATTTCTGACAATCTTGTCAGCCAGCATAAACTTGGGACTGCTGCTGACAGGCTGCTTTTGGTTTTTAGGGAGGAACATTATTATTCATTTATCCGATCACAGTCACTGTTAAATCACCCGTGTCAGGACATGTGTTGGAAAAAAGCAGCAGAGGAGGAGATAACCTTTTTTTTGAGAGAGAGCGCAATTGCAGGCTAGTAGTCCCTTTCCTTCAGAGGCCTAGATGGGATACCCTTTCTTGTGAAACTTGCTCCTTTCCATAATAGAATTTGGAGACGTGTTACGGGTTGTTCTTGAAGCAGAAATAAAACTTATTTCCTGAATGCTATTCAGTGGGGGGTGGGGGGATGAGGGGGTGTGTTAGATTTGGGTTTGGGTTTTTTTATGGATCCTTACTTAATTGTTCAAGTATTTTCTTTCCCATATAGTTCATAGTAAATAGATTCTATTTACTTATAAATTTATAAGGTTATTTACTTATAAATATTTTAAGGTTGCCTTATTCCAATTGGAAAAATTTTTACAAATCCAGTACATTGGGGTTTTTTTGTGCATCTTGCATTACTTTCTGCAATTTTAGGAATGCTAGAAAGAACTGGCAGCGAATCCAGGATCATTTCTTCTTTGCAACATTCCATCCACTTGAGGATTATAGTCTAGAGGTAAGTCCAAGACTCCTGCTGATCATTCTATTTGCATAGTTTTACAACTGTATTTTAAACTTCCTTTGTATCTTCCCATGTAGGATGCGTAATGATCAACTGTTGTCCATTTAAAACTCTGAAAAATTACTTCACCTAGATTGTGATGGATTTTAGACTAAGGCTGCAGTATAATTTTCTAATATTGTGTTAAAAACCTAGGTCAATTAAGAAGAGGAGGTGTATGTGATGAATGTGCCCGTATGTATGGGAGTTACCCAGGTTTTATATTTGTGGCTGGAAAAGTTACTTCTAATAACTGAAGAGCACCTACCTAATCACATGTAGTTTGTTAGGGTTTTTGAGACATCTGCTCTTAGAAGCGACTTGAGGTTGCTTAACTAAATTATTGTTTAATGTGAACAGGATACAGACACATAACTCCTAGAACACCTTTTTCAGGTGTCCTTTCTGCCATAGCTTGAACAACTGAGAGTCAAATAAACACTGAGGGAAGGCCAGCAAAAATAAGGGTGCGAGTAGAAGTAGGAGATAGAGGAACCAAGCTGAAAATAGAAGCTAAACAGGAATGTGACACGGGGGTTCTGGCACAAACAGTGCCATCTTTCAGAGCAGGAATTTTTTTTCTTACCTGATGTTCTGTGAAATATTTTTGTGAACACGTAAGTATGCTAGATATGACTGAGCAAAATTCAGGAGTGAAATCCTGAAGGGCGCGGGGCGGGGGGGAGGTGGAGAAGCAAGGCTACTAGTTGTTAAGTATTTAAATGTATTCAGGGTGTGTCTTCACCTTCACCTTGATGGTGCATTGGGAGAGACACAACGCCTGGGTTTTAAACTCTTCGTCTTACTCAGCCATTCCCTTGGGGTGTGTGTTTGTTCCTCCCAGATAGACTGTGGGTAGTTGTACTGGTAGTGCCAAGGTGGATTTTACCATTGGCTTTTAATGCTTTCGACTATATTCCCTTTGACATCAAATCAATCCACATTCTTTACTAGAAGTTCATAAGGGCATCTGAAAACTCATTCGTGCTACACGTAAAGCATTTTCACAAGACCTTTGTGCTGAGAAGCACAGCAGTAATTCTTTGGTATTCTAGAATTTCAGGACAGTAATCAAGGCAGAGCCTTTAAAAACACCCAATCAGAGAGAGAAGGGCTAGATTTATGAAAGTTTGGGATAGCACTCTTTGTAAAGTGATGAATAGTGAGAGGTATGTTAGTAAGTTGCATCAAGTGCCAAGAAAAACAAGTATTAAAGTCATGGAATACTAAATAAGAGATGTGTGCAATAAAATTACCAGAGGTTAATTTATTACCCATTTTGCTTGCTTTAGTGTTGCTCTGCTAATCACACTGTGTTACGTTGCAGACAATATTTTACACTCTTCCCCGCCTTTCGGAACTTGCTGAAGATGAATGGATCTCACTCGCTAAATTTGACAGATTCACTGATGTTCCTTTGCCCCCAGCATTTCAGCAGTATCATTCTCGAACGGAACTCCTTGACCTGAAACCAAGTGACTGGTCTCAGCAAGACATGGGTAAAATACAGCTAACCTATACTAAATGTAATGATTTGCTTGTAGTAGCTGTATCCATCTGTATTCAGTCTGATCTCTGTTCTCCGGCTGAAGTAGCCTCGTATCTATGCGAGCAGGGTATGTGCCATAAAACGTTAGTAGATGACTAATGGTGACTACAGTATGACCATTTAGATAATCATCTTTACTGCAGCGGTAGTTTCACTACCACTTGCATCGCCGTATGACTAACACTTGTTTTTATAGGCTCAAATTCAGTAGAAACAGATGGCCAGACAGAATGGACGGATGTTCAGAAAAAGATTATACCCTGGAAGAACAGTACTCCTGGTTTAGACCTGGAGATGGTATTTCAGGATCGTGCTGCTAAACTCGGTAAATCAAACAGCAGACTGATCGTGGTCGCTTCGCTTATCGATAAACCTACCAATTTGGGAGGTAAGGTTGATTGCACATTTTTAAGCCTTTATTTTAGAGCTTAGTGCACGCTTTGCATAGCAAAAACGAATGTCATTTTATGTTGATAATTAGAAAATTATTTAAGTACCGCTCAGAGGAACAGATCGTTATCCTGCAAAAAACTGGCAACCAAAGGAAATACTACCTGCTTCAGAAGAAGGGGGTCTGCGATTACATTTTAAGAAAAAAGAAGTGCTTACACAAAGTATGCATTAATTAAATAGAATTTTGCTGTAAATCATGCTCAGTTTCTTACTGGGTTTTACAGTCTTTGTTACAGTTGAGTTTTTCAACTGCCTGTGCAGTTAAAGGAAATAATTCACTTGTACACCTCTTTCTATAACAATTAAATCGGATCTTTTCAACCTACTAGTTTCTCATGACTGTTGGAAACTGCCCGCTCCTGACTAAGTTCCCCTTCACAGTATCACGCAAGCTGTGATATAATAAATCCTGCAAACACTGTATTGCATTGTGCTTGCTATTGTCAGCAGTTTAAATATCTGCAGCGAGACTGTTAATGAAAAATAAGCCCACAAGCTGGTGCTGTCTGCACTGTGATGCTGTAATGTATCATTTTCTCAAGCTTTTCATTTACCAGGTACTGGATTTAGAGCTTAAGCATATGTCCATCCATCCCTGCCTCGGCTTTTACACTGACCCATTGCTTTGTGTCACTCGCGTTTAGAAGCACATTGTCAGACACAGTGCTTTTCTAATTTTTATCTTTCTGCTAAGATGTAAAACCTTTTTTCCTGGCAAATGTTGTGAACAAGGTGTGACTTGGAGCAGAGGCAAGAAGCACCTGACACTAGTTAAAACCAGAGGATTAAAGTAACCATTTCTCTTTGTAATGCTTTGTCCTTTTTCACTTGCTGAAGTATTCTGCCTTGGTGTGTATTTTCTACACAAAAATCACTGTAATTCGTTTGTTTGTAGGTCTGTGTCGCACGAGTGAAATATTTGGGGCATCTGCACTAGTTGTCGGCAGTCTACATTACGTCCAGGATAAGCAGTTTCAGCATCTTAGCGTTTCTGCAGAGCAGTGGCTCCCGCTCGTTGAGGTGAATAGAAACACTTTAATAGCTGAAAAGTTATTAAACCTTTTTTTTTTTTAACTTAATTTATTTTTTTATTATGTATCAGTTCATCAGATGCGTAATTCAGACTCTTAATTTTTTCTCTTGCAAAATGGATTTAAAAGTTAAATTAACAGAAGCTTCTGCTGTTCTGAGTTAAGTATTTTGGAATAAACCTTGGGTCAACCTCCTAAGGGATTTAAAAAATACTTCTAATTTCTGTTGCTGTGATAAACTGATTATGCAGAGTGTCATTGCTACATCTTACTCTGTTTTACAGCAGTGTGTTGGGACTGAGTCTTTTCTTTATACAAGTTGAACAACACCTCATTTATCTTGCTTGGTCCATTGCTTTTGGTAACTTCATGGGGATAATCTTGGAGTTTGCCTGAAGCTAACTTGTGCCAAGCTTTTAAGAATCTATTATCTAGCATATAAAAATGAGGATTTCAACCTCTATGTTTAATTTGGTAGAAAATACATTTGTGATATTTTATAATAATCCGTTTCTCAAGATCAGCTGCAAATCTTTCACTTTTTTTTCCCCCCAATGTTTATTTTCAGCCTATTATGATTTTTTTTTTCTTCTGAACAAGATAGCTGTAGTGTGCTTTGCCTAAAACAGAATGCTCATGGGCACGTTGTCGTGCCTGATCTCTGTACAGAAGTGAATTCATGATAGTTGTCTTCATCCTGCTCCCTAAAGTCTCGAGCCCAGAGGAGGCCACGAAGATGCTCAGAGGGCTGGAGCACCTCTGCTATGGGGACAGGCTGAGAGAGTTGGGCTTGTTCAGCCTGGAGAAGAGAAGGCTCCAGGGAGCCCTTATTGCAGCCTTCCGGTACCTGAAGGGGCTACAAGGAAGCTGGGGGGGACTTTTTACAAGGGCCTGTAGTGACAGGACAAGGGGTAACAGGTTTAAATTGAAAACAGGGAGATTTAGATTGGATATCAGCAAGAAGTTCTTCCTGGAGAGGGTGGTGAAGCACTGGAACAGGTTGCCCAGAGAAGCTGTGGATGCCCCATCCCTGGAAGTGTTCAAGGCCAGGCTGGATGAGGCTTTGAGCAACCTGGTCTAGTGGAAGGTGTTAATGCTAATTTCTTCATGCAACAGAAGCTAAGAAATTCTTGACTGCAAGCTATCTCAAGTTGTAATGCCAGCACCTGAGGCAACTCAGCTTCAATACTGGCTGTTGTATTGTTTTGGGAAGGGATTCCAGGTTAAATGCACCTCGTCCCTAAGCAAGAGTGATTCTTTTCCACGTTCGTAGCTGTCGGAAGCGCAGAAAAGCCCTGGTTCATTATATTTGTGGAGTATGTTTTTGTGGTTAACCTTTTGTGCTGTTGTTGAAGAGCTTTTAAAACGGTAAGCTGTGTGTTACAGACAGTCTTTGGGGATAAAAGTCATTCATCTCAAACTGTCCCAAGCAAATTGATTTTACAGGAACTCCAGAAGTTTACAAATGGCAGTATTTACAAATTTTTGTATATTTCTCTCTACTTTTGATGCACAGGTGAAACCACCTCAGCTTGTTGATTATCTACAGCAGAAAAAAACGGAAGGCTACACTATTATTGGTGTGGAGCAGACAGCTAAAAGCTTTGATCTTACAGAATATTGTTTCCCAGAGAAGTCACTGTTATTGCTGGGGTAAGAACACACGCTTTTTTTGTAAATCTACCCCTTGCAGTCCATCCCTTCTGCTAGTCAGTTTGGCCACAGGAAAACAAAGTGGCAGTGGTAAAGGTGGATTTAGAACGGGAAGTGATTATGGAAGCAGCTGAGTGGGAGGCAGTGATACCTGCTCCTGAACGATCCTTCTCATACCTATCCTTTCTTTATGGGTGGAAGTAGCAACAGCATGGACTATAGTTTTCCAGGTACAATAGAGGTGAGGAGGGCTGGAGCAGAGTGGGAGCATGCATTGCTGGGAGATGCCTTAAAAAAAATAAGGATGAAGCAGCAAGTTTTTGGCAGTAGGAGCAGAGGCCAGGACAACTTCAGAGAAAAGCAGTAATCAGTTCATATAATCAGGCGAGCCTCAGGTGTCACCAAGAGGAGGCTACTTCAAGAAATGTCAAGTGCCTACAAGTCAGAAAGCCACTGGAATTGCAGGGTCACTGAGGAAGACCAGGAGGAAGGGCCTGTCTATCCATATAGGACAAAGTGGGCAGAAATGCCTGGCTTTCAAACCTTTTATATGTAGCTTGTCTTCAGAATGTAGCTGTTCCAATCACTTTGTTCTCTTCTAATTAAAACCATAGTTTTAATTACTGATAGCCTTTGGTATCTTGTGCTGTGCTCATTCTGAAGAGGTGAAATATTGCCAGTTCAAGGCTTCCACCAGTCTTGACATTCCCGCATACGAAGGCCTCACCGAATGTCAAGTGGGCAGCGTCACACCCTGGTCACTTCCTCTGTCGCTGTTTATTTTCCTGTACAAGGATAGTTTCACAGTAAAGGCAGAAGGGGGGGCATCCTTATGTTGGGTGTCCGGGTACTGCTGGACGGGTGAATTAAAGATGAAGTGCTCTGCTACTACGTCAAAGCTTAGTCAGGTCTGCCACGTTTTCTTTGTGTCTGTAATGCATTACGGCTTTAAAAAAAACCCAAAACCTTGTCCTCATCACTGAGGGCAGAGGCACCATTTCTCAAATAGTGTTTCAATGCCGCCGTTACTTTTGTATCTCCAGCTTTCTGGCACACGTCCCTGTTCCCAGGTACAAGTTACTCTTTCTTCTTTACTAGAAACGAGCACCAGGGAATCCCAGCAAACCTGATCCACCACCTGGATGTCTGTGTGGAAATTCCTCAGCAGGGTATCATCCGATCGCTCAACGTTCATGTCAGTGGAGCTCTGCTGATTTGGGAGTACACAAGGCAACAAGTGATCAAGCGAAACCAACAGAAATAACTGCCAAGAGCTTTGTGCCTTACAGCACAGCCGGCTGACTTAACTGTGGTGCTACAACCTGAAATCCTGAACAGACCAGATACAAACTCAGGGTGAATGAGGTTTCTTAACGTTTTGCATGTTTTGTTCTCTGTAGTTCAGACTGATTTTTAAATGCCTTAATACTTTACCTCCTTAAATAAAACTGTTGCATTGGAAACAAATACTATTTATATTGCATGCGGTGCGTCTGATTTTTCTATTATTGGAACATCAGCACAGTACCATGAACAATCCTAAACTAAACCACAGGATTTTTACTTTGATTGTGATGACCGTGCTTGAATCTGAAGTGGTGCTTTCCTATAACCACAATCAAAACTTACTGTACCCAAAGTATTTAATGCCTCCAGCATCTGGATATACTAGATTATATAACTTTTGCAAGGTAAATTCACTTACATTATTAAAAATTGTCTGTGTTGCCCCTTGTCTAAATGCCTTCCATGGTGAAGTTCATGAATCCTGCTCTAAACAGTCTGTATCTTTAATGGCCGTGCATCAGGAAGGTAATCAAAACCATTACATAACACAAAAGACCGTGATGTGAGACTCAGGATAAGTTAACTGCCATGCTTCTAACAGAGACAGTGATTGAAAACTGACTGTTACTGCTAATGTAAAAAACTCCTATTGCTTATAAGAAATGCGCATACTCAAAATATGTCACTTACATACACGCACAGGATGCAGCAAGTCTTCTGATGGCTGCTGTTTAATAAACAGGTGTCTGACAAACTGTGTTTTAAAATACTCAGAAATACAAAATTGCATCACACCATTACCTCCTTATGACAAGGAGGGGAAGTTGGAATGGCTTTCTACGGGAAAAAGTGGTTCAATTATTGAAAAACAATTTTATTGTTTTCTTTAGAATACGTACATTACATTTAAATAATCATTTGTCCCGTGAAGCAGTTTGTCCCATTACACATTCAGGGCCTTAGATGTGTGAACAGCCTTGCACCACTTTTCTTTGACTTACACTCAGGAAAAAAGCTGTCCATGACCATCTTTTATCTTTTCCCAGCAGACAGGTGAGACGTTGGAGCAAAAAAGCAGGCTGCAGTTCAGGGAGACGGTCAGGTTCTTGAGCTTAAGCCGCTTGTGTTGCTTCCTCATGCCTCTTCCTCCCATAGTTATTCTCGCTGGGTTTATTTGGAAAGCAGAGTACCTATGACTTTCCAGTGGCTTCTGCAGGATGATACCCTTCTGTTTCAAGCTTCCTTTTATATTTTAAGAAGTCTCTTCTTTTATCAAAGTATTTAACCTGTTTAAAAAGAGAAAATATTTTCATCAGAAGAAACCAGCAGAGGAGGGGGCTTTGTGCATCCCAAGACTAAGGAATAAACAGCCTTTGATGACTGAACTTACAGAGGGTTTTAACTGAATACACTAGTTAGAAGCTGCTCACTGTTGAAGACTGTAGGTAGGTTGGGATGTGGTGTGTTTGTATCGTTTTCAAAGTGAGCTCCAGTTTCCTGTCACAATTACTCCCCTTACTTCCACAGACATCTAACAAAACCAGTCTGCTGCTTTGCTCTGGGCTGCTGTGAACAGACTGTTGGTAATGCAGAGGAAATCCAGCAGTTTGACCATGGTGCCACAGACTGCAGGACCTCTGAATTCATCGCCCAGAGCCACTGATGTGCATGGTGCCGAGCGCTGGCAGACGAAACTGCTGTCACTGGAGATGACAGCTGGCAGAACAGCAGTGTTCAAAGTGTAAGCCAGTACAGCAACTATGAACGTACCCCTTTTTTCATAGAATCACAGAATCTTTTCGATTGAAAAGACCTTTAAGTCATCAAGTCCAGTGCTAAACCAACACACTGGTGATACCGCCACTGAACCATGTTGTTGAACACGCACCTCGTCCACGTGTTTGATACCTCCAGCGACGGTGATTCAACCATCTCCCTGGGCAGCCCGTTCCAATGCCTGACAGCCCTTTTGGTGAAGAAATTTTTCCCAATACCCAATCTAAGTCTCTCCGGCACAACTTGAGGCTGTTTCCTCTTGCCCTACCCTGTTTTAACTCACTTCTGTCTACTAGCTCCAACAGGAACTGTTCAGCCCCTCAGACACTACTGTTAGTAAAAGACACTACCTTTTACAAAAGTTAAGAATTGACCTCAGGAAACTAAAAAGCACAACGTGAATGAATGACATGTACGCAGATGATTTACTGTGAAACCGTACTGCACGGAGAAGGGTGCTTTTAAGCACGAGAAGGTATCAGATGCCAGTCTTAGGATACCAGGTGTGCAATTGCACGCCCTGCGTGTCACCTCCCTCCTGCATTCACCCTTCTCCTTCAGTCATTTCTATGCGCTTCTAAAAGTTCCCGAGTATCTTGAAGAACTTCTTAATTAAACATTAACCCCGTATGCTTGTGTAAGAGTGTATCTATTTGAAAATTTGAGACGGTATTTTCCTTTCCCTTCATACTACAGAGACTACTGTTCATAGTTCCCGGGCCAGCCAGTGGTCTGCTCAAGAGTTTTAATTTCCCAGCGAGACCAGAAGCGCGAGAGCCAAGTCTGTCAGAGGTGCGGGGTTCTCGGTGGGAAGGCGTTAGGGCTGCACGTGTTCTGCAGTCCCACAAGCCGGAGCT
>NW_010266133.1:0-21269 GCF_000690775.1 Eurypyga helias
CCGAAGGACGAGCTGGCAGCATCATGACCGAGCCAAGCAGCAGAAAGGAAGGATTTAAAAAATGCCGGAGTGCTACTTTCAGCATCGACGGCTATAGCTTTACAATTGGTGAGCCCGGTTTATTTCTTCCTCTTGCCTTCGCTGTCTCCTCTGCTTTCCTCCCTTTCCGTGCAGCTCCAGTAAGCACAGGTAAAAGACAGCTGTTGACAACTGCCTTTTGTCAAGGTTTGACTGTAAAACGTGTGGAAGCCCTGCAACTTTTGTCAGGGTTGCTTTTCCATTCTGCCCTCTGTATTTTCTCCTGCCCAAGAAACTTGCCTGGGATACGCAGCTGCTCGAAATCCTTTCTGCTGGGTTTTGGCACGAGTTCCCTGGGACGTTTGTAGAACTTTGTTTTGGAACCTTACCTCAGGAAAGCCTGGGCTTCAGGATTGCAGGTTTCCAACTCGCCTGCTGCCTTTCCTTCTGATGAGCCCAGACCATAACCCTTGGGAGCCTTGGCTTTGTTTCCAATGTTTCTTTGTTTGCTTAGCCAGTGTTTCCAAATTCTGTAACCTTTTCACCATTTCTCTGTTTGTGTAAAGATCTGTGTAACGGTTCTTGTTGCCTCTCAATCACAAAAAGCAGAATTGATGGGCAGAGCAAGATGCGAGGAGAGATTAGGAGTTTTAGGATTAGGATTTTTAGGACTAGTTGTTGTAGGTGTTTGAAGAGTGTGGTTTATGGTTTGTGTTCACTGTTTTTAGGGAAAAGTAAGACTTCTTAAAGCGACAGGTGTCCATGTGGTTTGTTTTTTTTTTTTTTTTCCAAGAGACTTGCTGTTCAAAACTTAAAATCAGAGGATTCCCTGAGCAGGCTGCCCTGCTAAAACTGCATATCTCACTAGGCTACATCGTATAAATCCCTATAGATCTTAGAAACAAAGCAAGTTTACATCCTATTTTAATTTTATCTGAAATCCAAGTTTAACTATATGGATTATTTACGTGTAATAATCAATGCAAATTCCCCTTGAATACCTTTGAGATGACAGAGATCCTACTTCCTTGAAGTTGTGAAATCAGGAAAGGTTTTTCTGATTTGTACTGGCATGAGCAGGTCACAATTTCATCTAGTAATGACGGATACAAGCTTTTCATTGGTGTGGGAGGAGGTACCTGTTTATCTATTCCTCTGCCTTATGGAAAACCAGGTTTGCATTCATTAACATCATGCAAACGTTAAGCTTGCTGAAAAATAATTGGAGATGGAAATGCATATTTCATTAAAATATGTTTAGGTAGTGATCTGTTTTCGCATTTTAAAGGTGAAACTGCTAGGCAAATGCTACTTTTCAAATTTCTTTCTCTGAAGGGCAGGTGGTAGTCCCTCCACAGGTTAAGTTGCAGCATGCTCACTTTTGATCTCCCTATCTTAATCTCTCACCCTCTCAGCATCATTACTAATAGTGTTATTTCATCAGTTTGTGTCAGTCCGGAGGATAAACATTTCCTTTTCAAGCCTAGGCATATTTATCTGAAGATGAATACTTATGACTGCCTAATTATTTTGTTTGTTCATGAACAAACTAACAAGATTGCTGTGTTTGTTGCTCTTTGTTGCTACTAGTGCACGCAGAACAACTAGACCAAATTTTGGATCAAATGACTCAGGTTTAGAATTGCAGCTTCTTCTGTTTCTTAGGACAGTTGTTGCATAGGAGTTCCTGTGCTATTTTCTTATGTTTGGTGCACGCAACCAGCATATTGATTCTGTGATCTGTGCATTATATAACATTTATTTTTATATCTGGGCAAATGTGCACTGGATTGACTCACATAACCACAAAAACTTTATAAACACGCTGTCTAGTATTACCAGCACTGTGAGGTAGACAGACCTGAATGATTCCTGTATCTGTTAATCTCTGTACTGAAGAAAATGAATGTGTCCAAAAGATCAACACTAGTGTGGCAGGGGTGGGCTTAAAATTCTTTTTTTCATCAGGTGAGACTTCTGTGTAGGTATCTAGTTTTGGGTACTGTACATTTTTAAGAAGTTCTTGGGAAATGCTGAGCTGCTGCATCTCCTGTTGAAGTGTCAGCTGGGAAAGAAGGCTCATACTCTTAAGGCAGAGAGTAATACAAAGTTGAGGGAAATCAGTTTCCATTGGGGTGCAAAAGAAGATACTTTGCGTTAATTCATCCTTATGTTAACTGCTAAGAAAGGATGATCTTCAGTGTTTTGAAAAATGATCACTGGAACTGGGATTTAATGAAAATTTTAATGAAAGACCTGGGCCTGACCTGAAACATGAAAGTATGTGGGCATGGAGGAACGCTGGTGCAAGCATTGCTGCTTGCTGAAGGCTGGCAGTTTAGATAGCCAGGTGTCTCTGGAGATGATCAGCATCCGTTCACGCTGCAGCTCAACCTAGAGCAGCTTCTCAACTGCTCTAATTTTCACCTTGGTTGCTTACAGCGCCGGTGGTGGGACAGGAGAGCTGTGGGAACTCCAAGCTTCCCATGGACTTCATAGGTCCCTATGGAAGAAAGGGCTGTGCCATACCAGAAAGGCAAATGTACGTCCGTAGTCAATAGCTTCCTTCTGTACAGGCAAACAAAGTAGTTGCAAATCCCTTTCCTCCAGACACCGCCCTCACGATAGAGACCCTGAGCTGTGCTGCTGTATGCCACCTGAGGATTTCCATGCAGTTTTGGATATTCTGCTTTTACAGACTTTTTGCACTGGTAGGGTGATGTAAAGAGGCTGTAGTGGAGCCACAGTGTGACCCATTTAGTGGGACCATTCAAGATGGGAATAATGTAATTTAATTTGCACTAGAAAGTTTGATGTATCTCCAGTGAAGGTTTCAAGGTCTTTGCTGACATAGACCATGGCAAATAAATTTCAGAGTTCATCAAGTTTTGTATACACAAGTTAATGTACTTGAGCTCTTGCTTAACTTTGGCTAAATTTCCCTCCACTAAAAGTAAAACGTAACAGAATGGCAGCTGACTTTAAAGGAGAAGAAATTAAAACTTAAGGCTTTTCTTTTGTGTGTGTGTGTGTCCTCTGGCTGTCTCCTCACTCCTGCGCAAGAGAGAGGCTATTAAATGAGAATGCCAGTGTTACTTACTGACTGAAGGTGCAAGACACAAACATCCACTGTCTTTAAACCTGAGAAAAATGGTAAACACAAACACTAACAAGAGGATATTTTCTTCTGCATTTATCACCTTCCTATGACTAAGAGCTAACTTCATTACAGCTCCCACTCTCTGCTTTTCATATCCAGAAGCATCTGGAAACACAGTTTGGTCCTGTCCAATGTAACTAATAAATTTCTCTTTATACATTAGAATGAAATGAAGTGATGAGGAGTTTAGCTGTAACTCTAGTGTTACTGGGGACGAGGGATGGGGCAACAAAACAGTCTCACGACAGTTGTCTCTAAATCTTGCAGGGATGTTTCTTCAGGAGGACACTTGTCTCCATTTTATGTGCAAAAGCTCTCCTTCCAATTATTACAGAAGATCTTGGTGGGGCTTTTGGACCCTATTTTGAAATAACTCTTTAGAAATATGGTGGTTTTCTTAACATTGCTGGAGCTTTTCATGTCGCTGCTCACTACGTGAAACCCATTTCTACCTTCCTTTCAGGTAGAAACAGTCAAAGTACTTCTTGATGGTCCCTCTGACAGATCACTTTGGAAATATGTTTTGGTCAAAGAAAATGTTGCTTGAGGAGGAGATGCTTGCACTGAGTTGGGGGGGGGGAGGTGTGAAGATTGGGAGCAAACTACATATTGAACTCAGCTTTATTAGGATAAGGAAAAACCCCTTCAGCTTAACTTTAAAAAAAAAAAAATGCTGCTGTGGATTTTCAGTTATTCTCCCATGAAAGGTTGTCTATTAGGAGTGGAATAGACAGGAAGGGTTGTTTTTACATTATTCTAGAAAGAAATCGGAGAAATAAGAGCAGTTGCTCTTTTTTTTTTTTTTTTTTTTTGTACTATGTTTTGGCCAGAGAACTGTGTACACTGTAGCAATTGACTGTTTTGTTCTTGTGTGTCGCTTTTCAGTATTATTGGAGTTTGTCATTCATCTGAGGGCAGCGGCACCTTTGCAACCCACAAGAGACAGTTTTCAGCAGTTAGGCCCACACGCAGTGCATTTGCATGGAGATTTGCCTTAATTCTGCCCTTAGTTGCTTATAATAAACACCACCATTGTGACAGCAAGCTCAATGTCATTCATTATAAGGTGCTGACAAATCTCTGGCTTGTTTTGGGTCACTCAGAGCCTTCCTTCAGAGGAGGTTTGGGAGAAGTGTGGGGTCAGTCTGCTTTTGGGGAGGGGAGTAGGTATCTCTGCCTGCACACAAATAGCGTCCTTGTTAGAAAGGTGAAGAGGGAATACACAGCTACCACTCCTGCTGTGGATTATAGCCTCTCCTAGTCTTTGTACCTAAACTCTATAATTTGCTTTTGTTATGACATAATACAAAAGATTTTTAAAAGTTAATGAAACCCCCAAAACTTTGATTTCCCCCTCCCCCCCTCCCTTCTCTTGATAGATCTTACTGAGAGGATATTTTCTCAATAGAGCTGATAGGAAGGACTGATGATTTTGGTGTAAACTGTGGAATGCTGTTGTCTGACATATAGGAACTGGGGAATCTAAGTTTATTGATGTAATACGAATACTAAGCTTGCAATAAGATGTGAGATTTTTAGTGCAACTTAAGGAAGTCTGATGTGGACTTAGACCATAGAATAGACCATAAAGAATTAAAATCTCTTCCAACATAGTTCTACTCCCAAAAATTCACCTACAGAAAGCTGTCAGCAAAGAGATTGTGAAACAAAGCTCTAAAGTTATGGCAGTTCTTTCTTATTCCTCCATTGGAAAGTTGTCTTTTAGCTTCAAACCAGTCTGGTCTCTGCCTGAAAAGGCACCTGAAAAGAGTCTGCATAGTGTGCATGCCTATGAGTGAGATACCCAGCTGGCCCTTTGTGTGGGGTGGATGGTCTCTGCCACAGTGATGGACATTAGGAGTTCCCGCTCTTGGTACTTAACCTGTAGCTCCTTCTACAAACAGGTGAAGATGGTGATTTCTGTGGCATCTACAGGGTCTTGATATCACACAGACATCTTTGATGTTGCAGCGAGGGGACTGCTGTAAGCTGAGTAAATGGTCTTGGAAAAGACTAAAGTGATAGTTTTTGTGTGGCAAAAAGCCTGACAGTGTTTTCATGGGGTTCTACCCATTTGCCTCTGCGGATGGTCTGCCTTTTCACTGGTACCTGCTTTTATCACAGCTGTGCTCTGCTGCCTGTGTCTCGGCATCCAGGAACACAGCGAGTGTTTGAGACTCTCCCCTCCTCTGTCAGAGTTGTTTTGAGGGAGAGGTGACCATGCAGGGGTGCACATCAAGTTCATCAGGAGCTCACAAAGGATCAGGTTCAAACTGCAGGTCCCTGCAGCAGGGTCACGTTAAAAGTGCTCCTCTCCTTCCTTCCTCTTGATTTTATTTGTCAGGGAAGCTGCAAACAGTACAACCTTTCCAGCATGTTTTGATGTGAAAGAATGGGCATCCCTGTTCTCTGCAGCTGGGTCCCATACGTGGGAAAATAACCTTCAGAGGCCTGGGTGAGGAGAAATGTTAATGAAAACAATTGTCATCACTGTCAGGAAGTGTTCTTTTAATTACTTCACATGACTATTTTTTTTAAGGTTGGCAAATTATATATGTCCATGTCTTGGTGCTTGGACACCTCAGGACTAATGCCACCGAACGGTCTAAACCCCTCAGTGTGTTGGGAATGAGATTCACTAATGGGAGGTATCTATGAAGACTGGGCTTGTGAGGCACAAAGGTGTGAATAGGGCAGAAGGTGGAGACACCTGGCTGGAGATGGGGACTCCTGTTCCCTTTGTGCCAGATCCCAGACCCACTGTGCCATTTGTTCCCCTGCTCATCTTCTTTGAGGGAAGGAAGCACAGTCAGTCCTCTTCTAGACACAACAAATGATGGTTGCTCCCTACCAGGAGGAGCCCCATCTTACCATGGTGAGAAGTAAGTATTGCCCCTGCTTTTGTTTTCTCTCTGGTCTTTGGCCAATTACTCCTGCTCCCAGTGCCTTCTGAACTGTTTCAGGGAGATTAATTACAAATTTCAGCTTTTCTAGAACACCCAAAGTTCAAAAGAAATAAACAGGGATGAACTCTGTGCCTTTCAAGCTCAGTTTTAGGCAGGCTCTGACTGGGAGCAGCCCCCTCTCATTCCCAGCCCCAGCCAGCTCCTCTCCCATCTCAAAAGCCTGAGGTCTGCATCCTCCTCCTCATGCCACTGCTGCTGCGAGGGCCAGAGTCTAGGAGCTTTCAAACCTAATTGCCTTTGGGGATTTGCATTTCTGCTGCAGATCTTCTATTTTAAACCCTTCTGCTGTACTAATTGGTCTATCTTCCTGATGTAGTGTAAATGTAAGCTCATTTTTCCAAGTTCTGTAGCTCTGCATGAGTAAGAAAGCAAAAGGCTCATGGATGTATCTCACACTTATTTGTGTACTAGTGCAAATCAAGAGGCAGGATCCTGGCCAGTGGTATATCTGCATCACTCCACTGCAGTTTGGAGAACTGCAGTGATTTAAATGAGCAAAGGATCTGTCCTGGACAGACTTTTCTAGTTAAAGTGAACGCTGCTGTAGGTTAGAGAAGGATCTGCCCTACGTACAAGGCAGGCAAATCACGCAGCTGTTCCACGACTCGCTTCCAAGACTTCGTCACGATTACGCTGAGAAGATCTTGCTCCCCACTTCTCCCTGCCTGGTGACAGAGCTTGTACCTAATGATCCTGCTGAAAAACATAGCTACGTGCACGAAATTTCAGGCCTGGGAACTTAACCCTCGTGACTGCATCAATAGCCTCGCGTTGTGGCTGTGTGCAAAGTTGGAAGGGTGGTGCGGGGAAGTTGTAGTAATTACTGAACAGATGCACTTAATGAGGTCTCTGCTGGCTTCCCAGATGGCGATTCGAGCTGTGCACTGGGAGAATGTGACAGCAGTCGCTGGGGTCGTTGTGTGACATCACATCCTCTCCCTTGTTGTCATAGCAGCTGCAATCAGCCCCCTGAAAATTTCCCTCAGGAAGGCTGCAAACATCATCTCTCCCCATTAAACGGGAGTACGTGGTGCTCAGCCTCTTGCTGCTTCAGTTGTGCCATGCTACATCTTACTTCTGTTGATTTAGTGCCCTTTCTGACTGCCCTCCACCCCTGCCCCTTCTCACAGTGATGCCGAGTGATGAGACCTGTCAAATGGTGTGTTCCTGGGAAAGGGGAGAGGGTAGACAGCTTGCTCAGCCAGTACCACCTAACTCAGTTTCAGGTCTTCTACGGTCAGTAGATTTATAGCCAGTTTAGACTAATCGGACGTGAGGATAAGGAATACGGTTTGGATTCAGGTTGTGTATCCTTTCTCTTTTAGTGTTGACAATGAATAGTTATGAGGAGTGAAATTTTTCCAAAATAAAATTTTACTAGTTTCTTCCCCGCATTCATGGGTAACTGAAGCCCTTGCAGTTCCCCCACGTGGCACACCAATTGCTTTTTATGGACTCACTTTTTCACTTTTTTTTTTCTTTCCATTTCTGGGTCTTGTACTCTTTCAACTGCAGTAATGGATCTAGTCCCCAGAATTTGTACTAGTGTTTTCCTCTTCATGCTTCATCCTTTTCCCTCTTATTTTGTGCATCATCGATGCCAGTGTGATTTAGTCTGAATCACATCAACTGAAAACTAAGCTTTCGTGCTCTAATCCCACCACACAGCTAAGTACATACAGAACATTCCCAGGAATTTTATTTTTTATGGCTAGTTCAAGTAGAGCAAGTTGTTAAACCACCTTGGAAATACACTCAAAGTTATAAATATGTTAACTTTCTCTGAAACTACTTACAGCAAAATGTTTCTCTGCTTAGAATTTCATGTTTTTAATGATCCCTATAAAGGCAAATGATTTACACATAGGAGGAAGATACCCTTAAGAAAACCTAAAGGGAGATTTTCATCCAGGCCATGGATTCTGGTGTTGGATGTGCACATGAAACCTTACTGAAGTTTCAGAATTTTTCAAACAAGATGTCCTCAGTTAGTTTCGGGCTGAGGAGCTCTGTCGTGTAGTGATAAAAGTGCACTCTGAGATTAAATGACAGCAGTTGGTATTTTCATCAAATACCAAGTGGGTACAATTGCAACTGTAATGTTCTAGAAGTGAGGAAAGAATGAAAATATATGGAGAAAAAGGACTCTGAAATGTATAGGTGCTACTGTCAGCTATGCTCCAAATGCCAAGTGTTGTTTTCCTCTCCCATAAAAACTGGTCTGTTGAGGGATAGGATGTTTTACACGCTGCTGTGTGCCATATGAATAGCAGAATACTAAGGCCATTTAGTTAATGTTGATTTCCTCACCCACTCTCAAAACTGTGATTATTACCAGCCATGTATACTATTAGTAATCGCTATTTCCCTTGAATGTACTGAAAACAGGATCTTTAAGGTGTTCAGACTTCATTATTTGTCCTTATTTGGTGGTACTGTACCACATTTCATTAGTCTACAGGAGGGAGATAGTATTTTCTGCCTACTGCTGGCCCTTGATTTAAAGACAATCTATGTTCTTCCACCTTGAACATTATCATAATTCAGAATTGCAGATCTTGCAGGCCAAATTATGTTTTGACTCTTATGCAACCCTGGTAACTCAAAACATAATTTGGCTTGCAGTGTGTATTATTTTTCTTAAAACGGCCATATGAGCAAATCTAAGAAATCTTTGGCAAAGCTGTGTTTTCTTTTCCTTGCCAAAATCTGGAATATTAAAATAGAAATTGATGATCAAAGCTGATTTCTATCTGATTCATAGGGAGGGTGATCATCTTATAGTCCATGTACTGCATATATGGTATATAGTAAAAGAAGTGTTGAGTGTGTATATAACTGTTAGAGAGCACAGGGGACCGTGGTAGATTCTACTGCTGCTCCTAGGAGCTCAAATAATTTTTCAACATTAATTTACAGAATCTCATTTCATGGCTCCTGAAATCATAGAATCATAGAATGGTTTGGGTTGGAAGGGACCTTAAAGATCATCTAGTTCCAACCCCCCTGCCATGGGCAGGGACACCTTCCACTGACAAAAGTAGCAGGATTTTCCAGAGCCCCCAGACATTGGCTAACTCTGCTGTTACACAACCAGTGGATATCTTTAGAAAGTTGAGAATGGGGCACCCTGTGCTACTTTTGAATATTCCTTTCCAGATGAAGAATTAATTTCTTTCTGGTAACCTCAACACTTAACTAGAATTCCAGCAGGAAATACCTACGACCTAATGACTGCTGCTAACCTTAGCTTTTAGTTGACTGTCTGCTTCTCATAAATTATGCAGCATATATAGATCAACTGATAATGAGTATCTTGCTTCACTTCAACAGAATGAATACAGTTTTCACAAGTGTAATTCATGGTAGATTTGAGCTGAAAGTGTTTAATGATGTTTGGGTGCATGCTGCTTCTGCAGAAAGGATTGATTTTTTTAACGCAGTGATTTTTTGGTAGTGAGAGACATGCATGTCAAAGTAGTTGTTTCACCTCTTCTCCCTGTTAAACATAGATAGAAATGATTATGTAGATACCTTCTGCCTCACGGTGCCAAGCCACAGCACACTTTAGGGTTGCTGGAGCTTGGTATACTTGAACGATGATTATCCCAGAACCTGGTTGAACCTGGCTGTAAAGTTGAGTCCTTTCCCCTTGGCTGGCTGTGCTGCAGGAGCAACTTCTGGGAAAGAGACAGGATGAAGACAAACAGCTGGAGGAACCCTGAGCAAACCATTGCTGTTTAAAATGCCACCTGGGAGTTACCACAGCAGCCTGGGGAAATCAGGGGATCCTGGCTGTTAAGTGTTGTACATCAGTTTCACTTGGACAGGCTGAAGCTGCCAGTTGAGTATGGATCCGTGTTAGCTACGGGATCTAAGCAAATGCCTCAACTGTCAGTCCAGCCTGCTAATGCTCCCCAGCTTTCCTCCATTCCTGAAGTATCAACAGGTTGTTATTATTACAGTTGCTAGGTGGCTTCATGATATTATTCCTGTCTCCATGGGTAATGCTTAGGGCTTAACTGTGCTTGAGTCAAGGGGGAAGCGTAAGTACCGAGAATGGCAATTACAGCACTGCAGATACCTTGGTTCCACTTGCTCCTGGAAGATGCTCCTGTCAGCTTGACAACATGATCAGAGGAAATTTTCCTTCATGGGGGAATATGTTTATTCTTTAGTGATGTTTGCTGCCTTATGTTCCAGTCTAATGCTTCCTATTAATTAGAATTCATCGTGCCATTTAAGTGAAGTGGCATTTTTGAAGTGAAATTCTCCACGCGACTTGTCATTTACTCTCTGATTATGTTTGCCTACTTGCCCTCCGAAGTAGCAACAATAATTCGAGCCTTCTGTTTTATTAGCTGTCTTTTACAGTAACACTTTAAGTGCGTAATTATTTTTCTCTAACTCTGCACTGATACTTAAATGAAGCCTCTGGGATGTGTTCCCAGCTGGTTGTGTGTTTATGTGTTGTATTCAGTCTTTGATCTCTCTTACAATGTTTGTGGTGAGCAAGTTATGTGTCCTTTTGGGAAGTTTTTAGCTTTGATTATTTCAGTGTCTATTAAGCACTAATCTCTTCAGAGTAAGCTTTCTCAGAGAATGGCCTTACCTGTCGGTCCCTAAGCCAAGAAGCAAAGGAAATTTGGCCTTTGAGCACTTAGTGAGATTTGTCTGTAGCACACAGGTGCTGTTACAAAACTCTTTTTGAATTGGGAGGACGATGTTTCCATTCTGGTGAAATGAGTGTTAAGCTGGAAGGAGAGGGAAAAGATTTTTAGACTTGGAGTTGCACATCTTACCCCAGCCCCCATCGTCCTCTCCACCCTTTGGCAATAAGATGCCCAAGCCCTGCCGCTCACTGGCACTGCTGCTAACCACGAGGGGATGGAGTGTTTTGGCATTGAGTGTCTTTCAAAGGAGGAAGAAAGAAGGGAAGACAGGACATGCCTTGGGTGCCAAAATCTATCTGGATGGCAATCTAAAATCTCTTTGCTAAGACTAAGTTGTGTTTCTTAAAAAAATGGTACTGTACCTTCTGTCCTTGAACTCCTAAATCCAAATGATGGAAGTTGGAAAATGCATTGGGAAATTTGTGAAAAGAAAGGACCAAATATTCTAATGCTTCTGTAACTGTGAAATAGGCTTCTAGCCAAGCTTACTAGTCCAGACTGAAACACAGGGAAAACTTTGGACACACAAAAATTAGTCTTGTGCTACACAATTATTTTTTAATTTCATTAGAACTATTCCTTTTTCGTTTTAATATTAGTTTGATGTATTTAGTGGATTTATCACATGCAGTAAACTGCCTGTGCAGACTGCACATGCTGTGTTTGAGTTCATCAGTGCAAAATATTTTATTTGTTCTCATTTGCAATCAGCTAAATGTTGAAATCACTGAGCAGTACTCAAGTGGCTAAGACATTTGTGACTGTTATATGAAGTTAGATCTGGTACCTTTGGGCACTCAATAAGGAACAAAGAATCTCTTGAAATTGTGTGTCATTACCATCAAATACTATATGATAGCTAAAAAAAACCCCAAAACTGTAATGTTTGGAATTTTCTTTTGGCCTAAATTGCCTTTCAGTCTATATAAGGTCTGTACCTGTATACATAATTTCATATTTGTTAAACTGGTGTAAACTGCAGGAGTGATTAGCATTGGAAAATGAAGGCAGCTCTTAGTATGGCTGCTGAAGAATGAAACAGCAGCAGTTTCAAAACTTTTTAAAGAAAAATAGGAGTGAGGAGCAGGAATAGTTAAAGAAGATAGGATTAAGGATTTAGGCTATATTTCTTACTCAGTCCAAACCCCTAACAATACCAGCGATAACAGAGAGGAATTCAAAATTATGTCCAAGTTATTTAATGTTTGAAAATGAGGCTGGTATTTTGCATAACAGTAAAGTTTTTTAAATTAAAGGAGCATTTGCTTTACAGTTCCTTGTGTCTGGAGGGCCATGTACCACAATACTTCCAGGGGAAGGGTCTAATCTGGTAATTTTGCTCCCTTGGTATTCAGTGATCTAAAGTGGGCAACAACTGTTGGTATTATTCTCACTTCCCCAGTCTTCTGCTGATGTAATTTATGCCATTGTAAGGCATTCTTTGATCACTGAAATTTTGGGACATGAGTGAACAAAACAGTAAGTGGAAGATAAATGAGGTGCAGTTGCAGAAGGTGGCAGATATTCCCAGAAGCATAAGGATAAAGGAGTCAGGACGAGGCATGGACATTATATGTAACTTTTTGTAACTTCGGTTACAAAATATGCATTTGGACTTCCCCTGTGAAAGACTGCATTTAAAAAAACCCAAACAAACAAAGAAAAAAACAACCCCAAAACCAACTAACCTCCCAGACCACCACACCCACCAACACCATCAACAAAAATACAGCCTGAAAGAGAAAAGTTAGAGAAGATATGTTAAATATTTTTAAGACGACAGCACGTGAGAAGATTCTGTAAAGAAGCATGGCAGAACCAAAGAAAATCGGCAAAGGCAGTAACTAAATGAGAAGTATTTTGAGCTCAGTCATGCATTTCTATGTGATTAGTCCTATTACAATAAATGAGAGTACTTACTACTTCAAGAGCTGCCAAATTAGACTTGTTCGTAATGATGGCTTTTAAAATATAGAAGATACTTGCTTCAGGAGCTCAGTCATATAGCTCTTAATTGTTATGCCCAATGTATTTATGAAGGAGTGTTTTGTGGGTTTTGAGTGTGTTCTTTTCCCAATGCCTTTCAGTAATATGGGTAGATGCTTCCATTGAGGTATCCACGTGTTTTTCATGCCTCCTGCCTCTTTCTGGGATACACCTGAGAAAACAAGAGAGCAGTTTTTTCAGAACCACTCAATAAAATATGGTCAAAATCCTTCCTCTGCAGAGAGCTATTGCTGAAAGACCTTTTAAAGGAACATGGGTTGAACCCCCCCAATAGCACCATATGTAATGAGGCAGAAGGCCTTTTGCCATTTGCATATGGCTCCTTGGAGGTACTTGTACCTTCTGCTGTGCCCTTGTAGGACAGCAGATAGCTCCTGCTGCACAGGGACACCACAGCTGGTTTGTCCTGATGAGCTGATGACCACCTCCAGGTTTCTGATCACAAAGCCTTAAATTAGATCCCATTTTTAGCCAGAAAACTGAGTGTTTGCTGTGTTGCATGGACTTGGCATTCACTGTGGCCTGGTTGCCCTTGGAGCTGCTGAAGTAGTACTGTCTCTAGAAAGAGACAAAGGACTTTTTTCTATACAGCATGAGGGATGTACCTTAAAAAACAAGGTGTCTGTCAGGAGATGTGGTGGAGACATAGCAGGTATTATTGCCTAGTTCAGTCTGCATGGTACCTGTGATGAAGTCACTTAAGACTATTACTGATGAAAAAATGCATTACTTCTCACAGAAGTTTCATTGAGTGAGTTTCAGAAGAATAAACCAAACAGAAGTATTTTTCCTTGCCTAATGTTTCAATTTAAAGAGCCATATGTCACTTTTAAATTAAGACTGACATTTTACGTTAGCCAGTGTCAGTGTTTTGCTCGGGGCCTTCACCAAGGGTATATATGCAAGCGCAGTGCGCTAAATGCTCTGACTCAGGTTCTTTCCTCCTATCACAGGTTGACAGCAACTGGATGTGAAGGTTGGTGAACCTATTAAAGATATTAATTTTAAACATATGTAGTATTAAGTCAAAGCTGCCCTCTTTAAAGTGGGAGGACAGCTTTGGGGAAAGTGTACACATTATACTGGCCACTACTTCTGTGGGTATTGGTAGTTTATGTGAAGTAATAATGATAACACTGACAAACGCTCCTGGTGCCACTTTTCACCTCAGAAGTCCTTAATGGTTTGGCTGTGCTTGCTTCAAAGTGGAGATTTAGGAAAAGGAGTTAAAGCAAGTTTTTATTATAAAACGCACAGCATCTTTGCGTGAGTGAAGGCTTTGGCATCACAACTGGAGACCAGTTGCTGCAAAGGTAACTGAGAAGAGACGTCTGCAGGTATTCACCGACAGATTGCCAACAACAGGGGACTGAGAAGCAGCACTTGGTTTTCTATATGCACTAGAAGCTTTGTTATTGACTTGAATTTCAATTGCTCGAACCAATTACGCCAGATGGGATCGCGTCACCAGTCCACCTCTGCTGCGAGCTGGTCGAAAGCAGACAAGCTGAAAAGGAAAAAGAGACACATGTCGGTGCTCCCAATATCTGCAGCGGTGGCTTGCGAAGTGGTGTAGCATTACTGTGTGGTTGACTTGCTGTGTCGCCTATTAATGAGAAGTTTATTTACCTGGATTATCTTTCTTAGCGTTTTGCACATGCTGTTCTCTATTTGTGAGAAACCCTTCCTGTCTCTGCCACCTGGCAGGTAGGCCAGAGCAGCCTTTGGTTTTACTAATTAAAGATCAGGCTTGATTTCATGAGTTGGAGGAGACAAATCCTGCCTGGCTCTTGGCCGGCTCTCTGAAACACAGGCATATAAGCACAGGGTCTTTTTGTATCCTAGGTTTAAGGTTATGCAATGCAGGGTGCTTTATCACTGCAGGGCAGTATTTCTGACCTAGCCATTCAGAATGGAGCCCTGAAATAGGTCTAGAAGTCCTTTATATCTGATGCCAGTGCTGCTTGTGAAGTATATAAATAAAGGGTGCATGCACTGGTGCCAAAATGTACACGAGGGAATCCTGTGGCACCTCAGCAACATCTGCCAAGTGACCACAAATGAAAGAATCTAGGAACTCAGTGCACTTCCATTAGTGAACCACTTTTGCAGTATTCCTGGAGCTATTCTGCATGGGGTTGTAAGTGAAATAAGATTTTAAATATTTATTTTCATTCTCTAACTCCCAAGCAGTGTGCTTAAAGTTAGCCTTACTTTGAGCAAGGATTGGGCCTTGTGACCTTTGAAGGTTGTTCCCAACCAAGTTGTTGAGTGGTTGTTGTGGTTTAACCCCAGCCAGCAACCAAGTACCACACAGCTTCTTACTCACCTCCCTCCTCCTCAGTGGGATGGGGAGAAGAATCAGAGGAAAAGACAAGGAAACTCATGGGTTGAGATAAGAATAGTTTAATAATTGAAAATAAATGAAATAATAATACTAATAACGCTAACAATACTAATACTACTACTATGCGTGATATTACTACTAATATGTCATGAAAATAATGGAAAAGAAACCAAATGATACAACTGCTCACCACCTGCCAACTGATGCCCAGCCATTCCCAGAGTAGCCAGAGCTAGAAAGCCTGAGAGCCAGACCAAGCCCAGGAGGTGACCCCTGCCCCACCTCCAGCTTACATATTGAGCATTGTTTGATGGCATGAAATGTCCCTTTTGTAAGTTTGGCTCAGTTGTCCTGGCTGTGTAGCCTCCTAGCTTCTTGTACTGAAGAAGCTGGGAACGCGTGCAGTATCAGAAACTGAAACAAGGTCCTTGATATGAAAATACCTTAGGAACAGACAAAAACATTAGTATGTTATCAATATTCTTCAGAGCACAAATCCAAAACATAGCCTCATATTAGCTACTGTGAGGAAAATTAACTCTACCCCAACTAAAACCAGCACAGCGGTTCTGTATGTGAATGAAACGTTTCTCTAGATTAAGATAAGGCAAAAAAAAGGACAATCATACATTTAAAACTAATTTTTTCTTTCAGTTTCTACTTCCTTTCTTATTTTTTGCATATCATGATGGGACTTTATTCTCCCATGGAGAAGAATGGCAAAAAGTTCTAATTTCAGTTGGATCAAGGCTTGGATTTGCACAGGCAGAAATGCGTTTACAGTGAAAAGCAGGGATTCACCTTCTTTAATTGGAAGTTTCACTTACAGTGTCCTTTGACACCGTCACGGGCAGTGGGCAAAGGTTGTGCAGCGTATCTCTCCCCTACAAGTAGCAGGAAGACAAAAAAGCAGTTCAGTGCAGGGCATTTCTGGCCAGAACTACCACTGATGTTCTTGAGCTGTGAATCCACACTGCTGTGTGACACATGCGACGGTCGTCTGTCCAGGATTCCTGTGAATAAGAGAGCTCGCAGGCCCCTCTGTCTCTGCTTGTCTTTCTGTCAGCATGCAGCTGAAGTGCTGATGTTTTGAGGAAAGAAAGGCATTTCCAAGGCCTTATTTTAAACAGGCACGGGTGTATTTATATGAATTTATGGACGCGGGGGGTGTGTGCGTAAAGGAACTATGCAGCAGTTGCACAGAAATTTAGCAGAGGGATGTTGGAACTAGATATCTTTGAGGTCCGTTCCAACCCAAACCATTCTGCGATTCTATGATAAATGACCAAAGGTAGAAGGCAGTAAGGACCCGGGATTTGAGGAAGCTCTAAACAGAAGAGAAGGTTACTTGAAAACGCATCGTTTATACTTAGTTGCCTTCCTTGCTACGCTTTTGTGGCCCCTTGGCTTTTTAGATTTCACGTGGAAACGTTAGAAATGACATGTAGGGAAAAAAGAGGAATGGGGCAAATTACAGGTTAGTAAGTAGATACACGCCTCCTCCAAGGGAAAGGCGGAACAAGGTGTGGGCTTACTGGCATATGCTTCTTTGAGTGCTGTCTAGGTGTGCTCTGGGTCACCTCTGGGCTTGGATGGTGCCTGAGGTCACTGCCTGGAAGGGGACCAAAGGAGAGCAGGTGTCAGAGGAACTTCCTCAGGAGTCCCACTTGCAGCCAGAGGGCTAAACCCGTATCCCCCTGGGATCGCAGACTGAAATAGAAGGGCAAAGGAAATGGTGTATAATTGGTCCCCATTGAAAACAATAGATTTGTTGCCTTGTAAAACCAAATATTTTGTGAATGAAGCTTCTAGAGACTGCATGTTTTGGAGTTCCTTGGAAGTGAACTCTCCTAGGAGCTAGTAACCAGGCCAGAGCCTACAGCATGTTTCTATTCTCTGCTGAGTATGACCTGTCCACGTGTAGGAAGGTATCCGATGGAAACTTGAGTGGACAGAGTGATGATCCCAGGGGTGCATACAGTTTAAAAATTAACATGGGATGCTGGAAAGGAAAAGATGCAAAACAGAGGAAATAGTGAGTTCATTTCTTGAGAAAGAAATCAGAAATGCTGGTTTCCTCTCCAAGTCATCTCTTGCTTTGATATAAAGTAGCTGAAATCAGAGGCAATGGGTCTTTTTTTCTACTTGGCTTTTGGAATAGACTCTGAGAGAAAATGTGGGCAGAGCCTACTGCTGGAAATGCTGGTTTGACTTACAGTTAACTCTCTCAGCCATGTTTCCCAGTATCTGAAAGTCTTTTTATATGTGGTCCAAGCTTATGATTGTCACTTTTTTAACAGGAATAATAGCACTAATTAATAGGAATCGTAGCTCAGCATTTATCCACTGTGTTCATTGTAGCACAGAATGATTTTAGTGACTCCACTTTTATGTCTGGCTAAAGGGATAAAAAGTTTTCAGCTATGTTCGCCATCTTCCTTATTGCATAGCATCTTGCTTAGTAAACAGACTGGCCTGAAATATTTGGCTTTATGGACGGCCACAGAAAGCAGTCCCATCTGTGGAGTATTGCAATCTTTGCATAGGGTGAGGATGAAAGAGGATGTATGCCCCAAAATGATGAACTAGCCACCTAATTTATCTAGGAGGAACACTGTAGAGGAAGATGACAGAAGCCTTCTATGCTCTGAGGTCCCAGGGAGGCCTGCCTGCTCAGTGCAGCTTGCAGATGTGTCAAAAGGCGAAAGCACACAGAATTCGAGAGTGGCTGAGGTTGGAAGGGACCTCTGGAGGTTGTAATGTCCAATCCCCCTGCTCAGGCAGGGCCACCCAGACCTAGGATTGCCCAGGACTGTGTCCAGGTAGCTTCTGAATATCTTCAAGGAAGGAGACTCCATAACTTCTCTGGACAACCTGTGCCAGTGCTTGGTCACCCTCACAGTGAAAAAGTGTTTCCTGATGTCAGAGAGAACCTCCTGTGTTTCAGTGTGTGCCCATCACCTCTGGTCCTGTCACTGGGCACCACAGAAAAGGGCCTGGCTCCGTCCTCGTCACACCCCCCTTCAGGTATTTGTACACACTGGTGAGATTCCCCTGA
The DNA here is from genome assembly GCF_000690775.1 of Eurypyga helias. NCBI lineage: Eukaryota > Metazoa > Chordata > Aves > Eurypygiformes > Eurypygidae > Eurypyga > Eurypyga helias. Next base: position 18,230 of record NW_010266133.1, read on the forward strand.
GCCTTCTCTTCTCCAGGCTGCACACTCCCAGCTCTCTCAGCCTTTCCTCATAGGAGAAGATGCTCCAGTCCATCACCCTCATGGCCCTTCGCTGGACTGTCTCCAGTATGTCTCTTGTACTGGGGAGCCTAGAACTGGATCCAGCACTCCAGCTGTGGCCTGACCAGTGCTGCATAGAGGGGAAGGATGGCCTCCCTTGACCTGCTGGCAACACTCCTCCCAGTGAAGCCCCAGGCTACTGTTAGCTGCCTTTGCTGCTAAGGCAAGTTGCTGGCTCATGTTCAAGCACCAGCTGACCTTCTCTCACCATCAGCAAGGCCAGGTCCTGCCCTTGGGCATGATGCTGCTGTGACATCTCCTCTCCTTTATGAACCTCTGTGCCAGCCGGCGAACAGCTCGAGAGAAATCACGGCACTGCATGGTGTACTAGCCCACCTTGCTCCAGGTATTCCAGCTGGAAAATGTATGTTTAGGCTGCGCTCCAGTACTACAGCTCCTCTCCAGCCATGAAACCTACCATGGCATTGGGTAATGCATTGGAAGCGGTGTTGCTGGACAGACGGTGTGCACGTCTGGGCTATAATTGCTGTTGAGGAAATCGGTCTAATGCTGCATGACCTCTTACGTTTGGTCTTGTGGCACACATTGGGCAGTATCAGTACAGGCGTTTATTACAGGGCAGTTGAAAACAAGCTGGGGCAAGGAGGAGCAAACCAGTGTGGTTTGGGATTCCCCCCCCCAGAATGTTCCTGTCACTACCACTGTAGCCTAAGATACCTTTGCCTGATACTGATACAAAGGCTGTAGCTCTCAGTTCTTCAGGAACAACTTGTTTACAGCCTGACTGCACCAAGGTCATAAAGAGGTGTGTGCTGCTGTTGATGGCTATCAGGAAAGTATCACTCTGTCTTTATAATAAATGAAATTTGCAAATGCTCCTAATGATGTGGGAGCTGAGGCTCTGCTTTCAGGTGTGACACAAGCACTTAAGGACTTATGTTTCAGTGATCTTTGAAAGTAGTTTTGCTCCCAGAACATTATCTGCTTTTGTATCTTAGTAGTAGATGTAGAGTAATGGCTGCAGCAATCTTGTATTTCCAGGTAACAGAAGTGCCTGTTTGGCCAAATGAGGATGCCATTGTATCACCTTCAATTTAAGTACGTGTTGATAAAGAGCTCTGGAGCTACTGCATTTCCCCGTGGCTAGAGAATCACTTAATTTGCCACATCACAGTTTTATGAGCAAGCTGTCCTATCGGAGCTGGCAGGTACCTGTGGCTGAGATGGTTTGTTGCTCTGTGTTTGTTATGGTTTCAGTTATTTTTAAAGCTGTTTCTTTTGGTGAACAGGCAAACACAAACCTCAGTCATATAAGTGTCTGAACTTCTGGTCTGGCAATCCTTTTTTTTTTTTTTTTTTTTAAGATCACCCTGTTCCATACATTTGATCCTTTTTTTTTGGTGTTCAGCAAGGGAATAAAGGTGCCTGTGTGAAATTCGCAGGAGGCCTCATTTACAAGCATTACAAAATTCAAATCTGAAGGGTCACGCCCACAAGAGCTAATTGTCAAACTGTGCTCTACCAATGGAAAAAAAAAAAAAAACCAACATGTTTCCATAGTAACTTTCTAATGAGTCTGCTGGAAAACCTTTCCAAGAACTTTTTTCCAGTGGATTACATATTTGTGAGGTCAAGCAGCTTCTATGCTGTAGGTATAACCTCACTTGATATTGCTGTTGGTTTTTACACAGCCCAATTATTTTCAAGAAAAGAGCCTCAAGCACAGTCTGTACAAGCAGCATGTGAAACCAGGTCAGGGCAGGATTTCACCTAATTTAAGCCATCCTCATCTGAGGTAATCATGTTGGCTTCCTTTATAATCAATGTAGAGAAATAGATTCTTGTAGGATATTGTTCATCTGACCTATTTTAGACCTCAGTCTCAGACTGATCTGTATTATGCCCTAGAAGTGACTCTTTCTATTGACCATGAAGGGAGCCTAGATGACTGTATCACACTTGACAGTATCTAGATAATCGAAAGAGATGCCCCCCTCACTCCCCAAATGCTTTTGCAATATAGAGGTCTAGAAAATCTGCTTTTAGGAAAAAAAGGTGCAATGAGTAGTTATGTAGTCTAGGAAAAAACCCAAAGAAACTGTTTCCAAATACATGTCATTTGAAAGAAAGGAAAAGTGATTGAACTGGACAAAAGGAGTGGGTGAAACACTCTGCAATTTGTTTCACTTCCCAGCACTCCACAGGTTCCAGCCTTCTACTTTAACAGAAAGGTACTTACTGATATACCTTTTTCCCTGTTGTCAAGACAACACATGGTTGTATATCCTCCTTTTGCTTCTCAAGGATGTATTAAAAAAGCCAAACAAAAAAACCCCAACAAACCCAAACCCAAGCAAACAGGTTTCTTTTCTTTTTTTCTTCCTTCTAAAGGGATTTTTTTTGACCAAGGATTTTTATGGTTTTGAAGGGGGTATGTGATTGCCAAAGAGTTGCTGCTTAGAGTACAAGAAATGTCATACAGTATTCTAAATGGAAATGAAATATGAAGAAGATAGTTAAAATATCAGAAAAGCAATAAAAAATTCATACTTAACTATGCATCTAAATTGCATACAAACGAAGTGCTTCACAGGGCATCAGAGGGAGATTTCACATGGTTCAAAACAATCAGCAATGTTTTTTTTAAAGAAATATAAAATTTCTCTCTCATTCCTTTGATTTACCTGTTGTAGGCAGGAATAGTTGGCAGTGAGATAATTTGAAACATGACAGTTGATATTATTACTATGTGTATTGCTTTCTTTGCCCTCTCTACTGGTAGAAGTCGGTCAGATCAAAGTTTCTTGTGTAGTTCAATGTGTTTCAAGCCACTGGTACCATTGAAAGAAGTAGTTCTGCCATCTCCCTCCTACTAGCTATGTGTTTCTGCATCCTCATAGAATCATAGAATGGTTTGTGTTGGAACGGACCATAAAGGTGAGGCCCTCTACAAGAAGACAGCAACAGCCTCATGGTCACA
>NW_010266134.1:0-22091 GCF_000690775.1 Eurypyga helias
CATCTACTGATCTTGGGTTATAAATGACACTATTTCTTGTACCAGTTGCTACACGGTAAATATTCAAGCCAATTTTGAAGACCCAGTTGCAGAACATTTCAGTGAACCTGAAAAGCACAATGTCTCTTTGGAGAACATTGTTAACGCATCATAAAATAAGGTCTTTCCAATGAACAATGATTAACTGGACTGAACAGTGAGAGGACCAAGATAACTTAGCAAGATGGCAATAACTGCCTTTTGTAGAAGATATTTTACATTTTATTACGTTTAATATGGGAACACTTGTGATTCTGAATGTTTGTGTGCAATGCAAAATCCTGCTAGAGGTCAGAAAGGCAAGTCTGAAGAGAGAACGTCACTTCAGGTACTCATAAAAGACTTGGGCAACTTCTTCATGAGCAACAGAACTTCCTGCAAAGCAGCACAAGGTTTTACCTCACTTGGAGCCTCCAGGGTGGGTTCCCCTGGGGGCTCAGGGATCTCCCATGTATCGGCCCCCATTATATAGCGCAAATTAAAACAAAAATCAGTTATTATTAAAATATTAAATGAAGAGATGAAATTACCAATGTATTAATCAAATGTATGAGTCATGGTAGTTGAAAATCTGGATCGAAAGAGAGTTTAGTGGCTCAGAAAGAGAAGTTCTTCATGGGTTGGGGGGGTCTAGTGAGTCAGGGATCACCTCCTCCTTATTGCCCCTACAGTGAGGGCCAAGAAGCTCCTACTGAAGGCAGTTCCACCCTCGGATGAGTGCTCGGGGTACTGTTCTGGAAAGATTATAAAATGCATAAAGTATAGCAGAAAGCTAATCGCTACTGAACTGCTGTTGGGGGACAGAACATTTCTGCTAGTTTTTAAATTTTGAAAGGGTGATCAACACATCATCTATAAATATACTGGGCAAAAATCAGCTCTCATTTACTCTGTACAACTTCAATGACTTCTATGAATTGACACTTGCAACAACAAATGGAAATTAAATATATATTTTACATTCCATTTCAACTGCAATAAAAGAAATTATTCTTTACAGTAATTGAGCACAAAAGGCAGGTTTTCCTGTCTGTTTACTTGTTTTGACATCTTCTGAAATCTCCTCTCAATATATTTTTATTGACTACATGTATTAACTGACATTTGTTTTGATACAGATGAACATGAGAGAATCTGACATCAAATCCATCTCAGTTCAGCTACACAGACCATGAGATGAGATTCCTGATACATCTGTTGACTGGATTGAACATGCTAACTGTGAAAAATGGTTGCTACGGATTGAAAATACAGATGACTCAACTTTTAGAATTATATCTTGCAGTCACAACTATATTTTGAAAAGGGAGAATTGAGCAGAGGCTGAAGTAAATGAACTACATTCCTGTGGTAAAATGTTTTATGAATGAAATTTCCTGATTTGAAATATTAATAAAAAAGGGGCCTTCAGATCAGCTTACCTACAGAAGGAAATACCTCTTAACAGAAAAAACAAAAGCTCCTCTATAAAAAAATACTATGACAGAATTTTAAAAACACAATAGTTTCAACCATCATCTTAAAACACAATGAGATGGTTTAGGACACACACATAAACAAGGCCGATATTTTCCCCATTCCAAAAATCATTCTTCATCTTAGCTTGCAGGCATACCTGCACTCAGTAAACCTAAAGGTTTCCTAAGGTCTTTCAACAGATCTCAGTTTCTCAACTTGATTCTTTAATCATCACCTCAGAAGTCCTGATCTCAAGAATCTGTGCGAAGTGTAGAAGTCACACTTTTCTTTCTACCTTTGAGCCTTTTATAAAACAGTGCCTTTTTGCCTCTGTCCTAACACTCCAGTTATTCTCATTTTCAGCTCTCCTTCCAAGCACCTTCTTCTTTTTTGTATCTGCCAATGTTTTTTCAATTCAGTTCCTAAGAAGGTCCTTCTGCTTCACTCTCAGCCAGGAATGACTCTTTCCTTGTCCACTTGGAAGTTTCACGGAAAGTTACTTCTTTCCATTCATCTTCCCAGCGTGAGAAAAAGATTCATACCAAAACCTGAACTTTGTCTTCAATCATCCCATGTCATGGCAAAGACTGGAACTAAATCTTACTCTATTTTGAAGTCCCAGATAACCCAGAATGATAGTAAACTACATGCTTCTTAACACAAAGAGCAAACCTTCCAATTGCAACATGTGACACAAATGTCCTGGGTTAATTTTGATGGAAAAGTGTGACCACACTACTGAGGGAGCCTTTTTCTTTTTTTTTTTTAAAAAAAAAAAGGTAGTTCCTAAATAAAGTTGAAAGCTGATATAGAAAATAAATACCTATTCCAACTGAAACAGCATGCTGACTACTCACCAGATGTCCGATTTTGTATTATATCCCTGGTGCTTCAGTGCCTCTGGACTCATGTAGTACGGTGTCCCAGTAAATGTAGTTGCCAGATCACATGAACCTATCAAAAGACGAGAGACTCCAAAGTCCCCTGAAAGTAACAGCAGAAACAATAATCTATTAATATAAATTCCATAAATCCGTATCTATTCATACAAATTCTTTGGGTTTATTGTTAGACATCATACAATGATTGTACATCAAAAAAACCTGCCAGAATTTTAAAATATGGAAAACCCCCCATTTTTTCAGTAATTCTTCAAAATAAAAGCACTAGAAAAACATAGAACCATAGAATGATGTAGGTTTGAAGAGGCCTCACAAGGTCATCTGATTCAAACCCCTGCCTCAAAGTAAGGCCAACTTCAAAGTTACAGGAGGCTGCTCAGGTCCAGTCAAACTTGGAGCACCACCATGGCTGGAGATTTCATTACTTCTCTGGGCCCCTATTCCTGCCTCTGACTGTCAAATAAATGCTTGACCACAAATCAAAATGCTATATCAGACATAACTTCTTTAAAATATCCTTATTGACAAAATGTCTGCTGGATTGTTCTATCATACTAAAATACATCTTTAAAAAATATGGAAATCTCACCTATTTTAAGAAGATTATTTTTCAAAAATATATTCTTGGCTTTCAAATCTCTGTGAAGTATTCTCCTGGAATATAAAAGGAAATCCAACCTCATCCAACCTGACGCATTCACAGTCACATATCAAGTATCTCAAGTATTTATATCTTCACTCCTTGATAGGAAGGCCAGCCCACCACTGCTACAGTCTAACCCCGTAAGTCACAATGCACACATGACGGCATTAAGGAGCTTTGTATGAACACAGAGGTGCATTCACAGGCACCCACCTGCAGGATGAGAGCCTAAGCAGCCAGGATAACAAAAATGCATCCTGGGATCCCAGCTTGAGAACAGAGATATAGGCTTAACATGAGCTGCACAGGAAGGGAGAAAGGCAAGTCTTCCTATCTGGCTCTTCTTAAAAGCAGTACATCTTATTTTCTGTCAGAAGCATGAGATGTCTCACAATAGAATAAGGGATGAGAAAACCAGCAATAAGAGATTCCCAAAGCTCAGGGAACTCTCCTTCAGAGAAAACATTACTTGAAAGAAAAACATGCATATAGACTAGGCTAGTAGTTCAAACTTTTACAGTAATGGTGGGGAAGATTAAAAAAGTTTACAATGACAAAGATCAAAGGGAAAAGAAAAAGAACAACTAGCTTTTACAGATTTGTTTTTCCATCAAAGACAGAAGCAACAGCATAAGCTACACACCATGCAGGGACAACCCTTAATATATGACAAATTATCCATCCCCTTAGGAAAATAAAATATCTCTACAACATACAAAACATGTTCTCAACTAATTTTTATAAATAACTCTTCCAAAAGGGCTCCCTACTACCTCAACTAAACTAGAACTCTTCCACTTTTAAATTCCTTGCAGCTTGATAACACACAGTATTAGTTGTCAGCTCTGCTCAGGAGGAGGTTAGAATAGCATTGGGTACATTCTGGCTACAGAAACAGTATTTGTGAATACAACATGGTAGTTGTTCAGCCATTTAGAAGAGAGCTTCTGAGTTTCATGAGATGTGGGCAAGCAAAACACACACAGTAATAGATGTTAATTCTTCTTGAGCAATCCTTGTGTATTATTTCAAATTTTATTGAATTATTAAAGTCATATGCATTGAGATACTGAAATAATTTCCAAAATAGTTTCCTTGTTAAGACTAGAAAATACATTATCTACAGCACAATTTAAATATGCAATTTAGTCCACAGCTCATTTAAAAATAATTTTTGCTAGAAGAGAAAAAAATTATTACATTCAATATAGTCAGTTCACAAATGGGAAAAAAACGTGAATAACAACTACTAGAAGATGTTTTAGTACGCACATAGACTCAGCTTGGAAAGTAAATACTTCTTCTTTATGTTCTATAAAAACAGATAGTTCTTTATGCTTCTTTTTGCAATCTTTCCTGTTTTCATCCTGAAGGTAAAGCTTGTAGAAAAAGGTTTGCACATTAGGAAAAAATGACAGATTTTTCTGCAGGCTTCCACTGATGTTTATAAATAATTTGTTCTATATTTCGCAACCTTCTTGAGCAATACATATATGTTCATCCTACATTACATTAGTAAGGAAATTAAGCTAAGGTGATATTCATTATTATTTCATAAGCTCACATATACAGACAGTTTTATATAAATCTTGGTCTGTTAATTTAGATTGACAGTCTTTCCTTACCATCCTTCACACAGAACCTTTGCCAGAACTCCATTGAGTCAGATTTTTCTTGCATATTTTGTTGAGCATTAATGGGTTTTAACCTTTTTGTTGTTGTTATTATTTTGTATAAATATAACCACAGACTCCTTGAACCTGAAAGTTTCCTGGATATCTGTAATTTGAATAGCAAAACTACTACAGTAAAAACTATCCAGAAAGCTTTCAGTAACATATTATTTGAAAAGGTGATAAAGAGAAGACACACATGGGTCACATTAGTTTCATAGAATCATGTAATGGTTTGGATTGGAAGCGACCTCAAAGATCATCCAGTTCCAACGCCCCTGCCACGGGCAGGGACACCCTCCACTAGATCAGGTTGCTCAAAGCCTCATCCAGCCTGACCTCGAACACTTCCAGGGATGAGGCATCCACAGATTTGTTTGAATTAGAATGTAATGCTAATATAAACTTGCAACATGTTGATGAAAATGTTATGCAAATTATTTGCATTACCAATAATTAGAAGATGTTTTTATATGCTAATATGAATAAGAAAAATTCAGGATGATTCTTTGGAACTTCTCATGATGATGTCTCAATGTAAGCCACCTTATTCTGATGGGGTATTACCGAAGATAAACAAGTTACTAGCTAAAATCTTAACAGTTACTTTAATTCTAGTAAGAAATAAATATTGAGCCTGCACTGTAAAACTAGTTTAAGAAAGAGTGCAAGTTTTTGTTGTAGCAAGAGACAGGCCTATAATTGTAACATGAATTAACTGGACTCCAGTAATACTTAATTAACCTCATAGTAAGTGAAGAGTCTATTGATATTTTGGGTAGAAATTAACACTTAAGGACAGTTGCAAATTTGGGCAATAAATATACCCATACCTATGTTCTATAACCTACCTGCTTGCTGTCTCATGGTCTTAAAAAAGCAGCACAAAGCACTGAGCAGTGGGCAGCCTCCTTGACTAAAGCTTCCCCTGCAACATACCAGTAAATGAAGCTGATTGAAGCTAAAGTAGTCTACTGCTGTGAAATATTCAACAGTTATTTTTTCTTTCCTCAAGCTGAAGAACTGTTTAGACAAGTAAGAGGTTCTGGGTAAGTCTGAATCCTGTAGTAGGGAAGACAACGTAAAATCCAGATAATGTCCTTGGGCAAATCCTGCTATCCTCTACACTGGAAGCAACAGATTTGTTGGCATAAGCAGTAACTTTATAAGGATCTCTGTGTTGGCATATTGTTCATAAAGATCAGCAAAGTGATGGATAACGTAATCATCAACTTTATTCAAACTGAGGTTAAATGAATCAATGGCCTCATTGCCTGATAGCTGTGGGATCAATTTTGTGCACTGATGTGTGAGGGGCTACAAGTATGCCAGCGAGACTAGAGGACAGCTTCATGATGTCTCCATCTAGAAAAGACCACTGAAACATGTTGTTGCTCCTTCTCTCTGGTTATATGGATGACAGATGAGGACTGAATCTGTTTAATTCTAGATAATTTAGCTTTCAAATTGAAAATTAAAAAATCCTTCCAATTATGGAAAATAGGTAGTAGACAGCATAATGACCATAGGACATTGATGCTCCCTTTGGGATTTATGAAGCATAAGTAAAAGACAGGAATGTCTAATCTGTATAATCTTTATTATCACAGGAAAACAATCTGGGGCAGCAAAAAAGTCCTGTTTTAAAATAACTTTCCAGTATAAGAGTTTTCCAAAAGTGCAGAAGTTCAATGAAAGCTGTGCAATATGGAAAACCAAGTGAACAGTTGTCGTGTGTGTGTTCAGTTGTGTGCTGAACCCAGCACAACAGTCTATGTCTAAAAGCAGAAATATTAATTTTTGCTCCTCTGGAATAAAAACTCCCATTCAAAACAGCTGGATTTTCTAAGAAATTGCACAAGGAAGTCCAACCCACAGGTAATGAACACTTCAAGCTTCTAATTCTAGGGAAAAGATTTGTTTGCATTAGAACATAGTCAGATACATATTACAGCTTCTTTCCATATGAGTAGAGAAGAAATCATGTATGACTCCTCTATACATAAACAGAGGGATGTTATGTTTCAGTAGTTCAAATTAATTTCTTTAAGTAGTTTTAAATTCTTTTAAACCTAACCTTTTCCACTTAAGCTATTGCTTGGCTCTAAACTAATAAAATAAAGATTAAGTTTTCTAATAGGCATACAGTCAAATAACAAATAATACAATACAGAAAATGCAAATAAAAATAAAACTGTCAAGTTATTTGTATGTGTATGGAGAGCTGTTATTAAATAGCTATGATTCAAAGAAAGAAAATGAAATGCTGTTTGGAAAATCAAATTGCTGCTTTCACTGGAGAATTAAACTACTTTTCAGGAAACCCAGTAATTTAATATACATATTTACCAAAGGACGTTCGTGTATATTTTTTTAAAGATTCATTTGAGAACAAGTAGAAGATAAGAAAAATAGAGAGAAGATTAGATAAAAGGGACATGTGGGAAAACAAGAAATAAAAGAGGCATGAGGAAATACAGAAAATTAAAGACAGAGTTAATAACTTTACTATAGAGCAGAATAGTTCGGTTGGAAGGGACCTACAACGATCATCTAGTCCAACTGCAATGTTGTTGTTATTCTGCATTAGTCTGCACAATGCATCCTCTAAACATATACATTAAAGAAAGGATTTCACCAAAAGTGGACTTTCCAGATAATCAAAACTTTTAATGATAAACTGTTGAACTGGAGTTCAAGAAGGGAACACCCACCACCAACACCAACACCCTGCTGGTTTTGTTAGATGATCAGGATTTTTATTTCCCTTTCCCTCTGTCCTTTCAGCCAGAGGTGAATGCTGAAGAGCACAGCTCTCCAAGAGAGCTCTATCCATTGTGCTCCCATCACCGCAGTCTGTGGGGCTGGCACTTCATTTACAAGCCCCAGATAAATTGGCATTTAGGAAACAAAATGGTCTTGCATCCGGGACAGCAATTCACTCTACCATTTTCCTTCTGCAGTCTGACACTGTCGGTGAAAAAACTTATTCGAAATCTATCAGTTTAGGTCAAACATAACCCACACACTTAACTTCAGCTCAACTCAGAAATGCTTGTTCTTGGTGACAGGTGACTGTCTCTATCTACTGCTCTGTAGCAACTCAAGTTCAGGAAACCAAATTTGACCCAAGCCCTGATGTGAAATATACTTGAAACAGACACTTCGGTTTGGTGTGTTCACCTTCAATCTAGTGCATAACAATCTTTTTTTCTGAGTAGTCATGCAAAAGAAAAGACTGTGGCTTCCAGTTTACATCCAGCTTGAAAAAAACTGAATTCTCATCTCCAGGTTCAGAGTGTAACTTACTCTTCAACCATAAACATCTTCTCCCCCCTGGCTACAATAGTAATTTAGGCAGATTAATCTACATCCCCAAAACATGCAGGTGATTAAAGACAAACATCCTTGGCCTCTGCCAAGACAGTCCTTGCACCAGTGTCATTCTTATTTCTAAAAGTTCAACTGTAATAATAGTCCAAATAGTTCAGCTTGGCAGGATGAAAAATCTTGGACTTTTGGGCCACAGTGCTCTTTAGAAGGGATTCTCTGTCTTGTTCATCTATGTGGCATTTCAAAGCTGCCAGTGAACAAAAGCAACAGGGAGGAAATAAAGGAAAGAAGATGCTGAAAGCCAGGTTAACTTCAGCTGCCTCACTGTCAAAAGCTTCTAGAAAAGGAACTTTGCATTCCCACTGGCTCAGCCATTCCTCCAGCTCTCAGTGTGGATGGCAGCATGCTGGGGCTTCTGCTCCTGGCTCAGCACAGCACTCGGTCTCCATCATACTATGCTAAATAGTCCTACCTACCTAAAAGGTGACAGCACTGGATGACATGGGAAAGGGTCCAGACAGGGCTCAGGCACATGCCCTGTTCACTGGCAATGGGGGCACTGTTTAAATCACTCAAGTCAGCCTGCCTAAATCACACTGCAGACAAGAACTACACTCCTGGAGTGGACCAGGTAGGTACTCATCTGTATCTACCCTTGCTCAAACCAAGTGTGATTTCTACGCATCGCTGCCTGGATGACCTGCAGTAATTTTTAAGGTTAATCTTTGATGTCCTGTTAAAATTAATGTCTGTTGTCAAATAATATATGTATATAATTCCACTGATTTCAATGGAAGCACATCAATCATATATATTGGATTCTTCACATTAAATATCTGCAAGAGATCCTTGTTGATTCCCCTTGAAAAAGCTGGCTTTGTTTGAACATTTTAATCCATTTTGTTGAAACAATATCGAACGATTTCTGTTGTGCTAAATTTTCAGTGTCTAATGCTGAAAGACATCTACCACTGCACTGCTAAAAGGCATAATACACAATGTTCTTGCAGGACAGATAATTAATTACAGTTTAGGTATACAACATATACTACAGCAGTTTGGAGAACAGGACCTTAGACAAGACAAGACTGTTTCATTTCTTTTTGAATATCTGCAAGTAGTCACTAAGTCTACTCACTCCCCTCGCAAGCCAAGTGCTCATATTAAATGACTGTACCTTTCATGCATGTAGTTGACTCCAAGTAACAACTGTATAAACCAATCTATTATTTGCCTTTGAGTGAATGTCTTCCCAGATTCTTTGTAGTCTTGAATTTTGAAGTCTAGATCTCCACCCTGAAAAATATCACAATATATTTGTACATTTGAAGTAAGTTTTTAAAAAGTCTTCTCATTCATCAAAGTACAGGACTGCATTTTCTTAGACCTTCAGGCTCCCTAACACATAGTCTGTAAAATTAACACTTGCACATGGATTCTGAACTCTCCCAGCACCAAAAGCACACACAACCGAGGATCACAACGAGATCAAGCAGTGTGGCTGCACAGGGCAAGTAGGTCAGTCTTCTCTCAGTGTTACACAATATCAAAGTTTTCAAGTGTCGCACTTCATGTCACCCAATTTCAGACATGTGCGTCTGAACTGGTCACCTCAACCTCCCTCTGTAGTTAACACAAAGGAACAGGCACCTGTACAGTGCAATTATCTCCACCATCCAGCTCTCCGCCTTAGGAAGGGATGGATCATGCTATAGAATTGCTGTTTCTCTGCAAAGGTTTATGATGAGGGCCGGCACTGACTGGCTAATACGCAGACACTTAAATCAAGTAAAATGAATCCACCCTGGTTGGTCTAAACAAGTTTATAAATTTGGGAAAAGCATTTCCACTTAAATCAAACGTTGCCCAGTCAAGACACACTCTCATTTATTATGCTGAAATAACTTTATCAGCACCAAAGAAACTATGCTGTTCTCTTAAGAATTAACATAGTCTCCTTAATTATGACACTTTGTCCTTCTTCCAAACTCACTGTTGCCAGTAACAAAGCAGAATTAAAGCTTCAAGAATCTACAGTGTGTGTTACTGTAAATACTTCATTAAAACTGCAATTGCTCTTGAAGTAACACTAGAAATTGAGCAATGTGACATGCAGTAGGCAGTGAAAATAAACCAGAAAATACATATAGAAAAACACTTCTTGAAAGATCTGGAAGTCAGACATTTGGAAAAATCAGATGAACAACAGCATGATGAAAGAGGTTTTTGAGGAGACTTCTATGCAAACTGTTCATTTTGCTAAAAAATAGACAGATGGTTGTCAGCTAGTTGTTTATCTAGTTTACAAAATAAATAGATTTTGTCTACAAGAGTGCACGTTAGTGGCAGGCACTGTGTTGAGGTAACTACTCCCAGAGCAAAGGGACTGCGAGACTCATTGTACTCTAGTGACTAATTACCTTACATCAAGACAGCTTATTCCCCATAAATCATTACTTTTACATCACACATTCTGCATAAAATCAGAAGTTTTATGTGTCGTACACAAGAAAATAGTTTAACCTGTTCAGCTTTATCTGTATCACCATTTCCCATTATCAACCCTTCCCTTCTCTGCACTGCTGACTCTCAACATTTTATGATCTCTTCACCATTTCTTGGTTTTCTGTTCCCAACACCACAGTGCTTCATACGGCTGCTGCAAAATAAGCAGGTTCTGCCATTGCAGGTCTATACTTTCATGTCTTGTACTTTGACATGAATTAACAGTAATTTGTTTGGTCCCTGAGGTTCTAAGTTACAACATTCAAGAGTGAGTGTGCTAAAAACAAGAAAACATGTTTTGTAATATATCAAAAATGTGTTGCCTGACAGTGTCCTGCAATTTTTCGATTGAAATGTCTGAATCATCTCATTCACTAGGGAAGGGAATATGGCTTCAGCTCTCCATCTGCCACCCTGCTGCAGCCCAAAGAGAAGCTCTTCTGGGAACTTGAAGCTCTCAGCAGCTGCTACCCCTTTGCAACTCCAAATGTTCAACAGCTCCCCCCTGGCTGCTTGCAGCAGAGCAGAGGAAGGAAGGAAGAAGTGCTGCTGGGTACCTTGCTGCATGGCAACCAGATGGGCTGTGTCTGAGCCTACTCACACACCTCAAAAATAATGAGTTACCTATTCCAGACAGCTGCCCCAAACAATCCAGAGCCAACTGTAGCAGTAGCCCGAGACTCAGGGGCTCCTCAAACATTTGTCAGCTGGCTACTGCCCACAAGGGACTATGCTCTATCCAGGTGAGGATAGATGAAGTGCAGCAGGCTCCAATCACTGTTTCCCCCTGTCCCAGTGTGTCCCCTCTCACAATCACGCACTGCCGTGAAAAATGCAAAGGAAAGAAGTGTAGGATCTACACAGTTAAGTTGGTGGGTACTCTATTAAGTTGAGGGATATATCCTTCAATGTCTAAGGAGAACAAACCACATGTGCCCTCAAGTAACTGTATGGATTTTCTCCTTCAAGCGGAGGAGACTGGTCTCAATATCCTACAATTAATTTAACCTTGATTTTGTGTCTAAAAAAGGAAAGCAAAAATGCATCATAAAAGATTTGCTGAAATACTGCTGCCATGAAACTCTGAAGAAGTTTGTTAACCCAATTGTGCTTTTTGGAAGGTCAGCATAATGAATTTAACAAATTTAAATACATAGGGAGTTTCCAAGCTGCAGTTTCTGTTTTAATGTCAAGAGTATCAAATACACCAGTAACTTATTTAAAACAGCCTAGCATCTAGAGCTGATAACGTGAACAGGCACTGATTGCTTCAGTTAGTCCTTTAGCTCAGATTTCCTTAGCGTATGTGTACTCACATCACAGCTGAGAGCACAGTGAAGAGACAGAAATAATTGTTTGGGGGAAAGTACAACTAGTTCTGGTTTATGCTGTATTTAAATGGTGCAGCTTTTAAAGTAACTACTTTGTAAAACATGCATTTCATTGACAACCAATTTATGTTACAAAATGAAAACCAAGGTTCATGAAGGCATTTTGGTTTGAAATCTGACTTATCTGACAATGTATATATTGCCTGTAAAACTGCCAAAGAAGTTCAACAGGAAAATCAAAACAGAACACTTTTTTTTTCTCTATAATTTGGACTGAAGTAAGTTGTAATAAAAGACATCAAGCTGAGCAATGGAGACCAATGCTCTCTCTTGTTCACAGGACAGGTATCGCACCGAGCGGCTGCGTTGGAGGCTCACTCTATGCTACTCACGCAAGAATGAACTGTGGCTAATGAATAACTTACAGTACTTTGGAGAAAACAGAATAAGGCTCAGAGGGTAGTTCTGTTTCCATGCCAACTTAATGTTTACTTCTTATTTTGAGTCTGCCCAAGAGTACCAATTACTGCCAAGTTGGTAATTATTCTATGCATGAAAAACTGAATGTAGTAGACTTCCAAACAAGGATCAGGTAGCAATACATTTTTCTTATTCTCAATTTATGCACAATTTAAACAGGAATCTTTCAGGTAAAAACATCCAAATCCCACCACATACGAAGGCAGATTATAGATAAGTAAATATGAAAGTATACGTTCTGGAAATACTCCCACTAAAATAGAAAGGAAACTTTATAGCACTGTGCGAAACCTTGCTTCGTACTTCCCTGAACATTCAATGAAATACATCACGATTGCTTCAGTGAAATGATACTACAAAGTACATCCTTTTTGGAAAGAGTCCAAAGCACTTCCTAGTGGACCCACTGTCATTCTGGCATGACCTAGCAGCTCAAAACTGAAAAGAATCAGCTGCATGGTAATTGCATCTATCTCCTCCTCCGCCACTTGCCTTGCTCTAATCCATTGTCACGTGTTTGAGTACATGGCTCCTGGATCCTGGTAACTTCACATCAAAATGTTTTCATGCAGGGTAGTTCACACTGCCTGAACAAAAAAAATTCCAAGGCGGGCTTCAGCAGCTTATGATTACTATGGTGATTGCTCTCATGCTCTTTTTTATTCACCTATAACTGTATTCCCAATTAAAAAAAAAAAAAAAAATCAGTGGACCAAAGCCACTAGTCCAGCTCTATAATGCTGCTAAAAGACACTCCTTTATTCCTATAGATTTAACCGATCTGGTGTTGTGCCACGTTCTATCACTGCTAGAAAGAAAATTAATCTTAGTGCCTAAGAATATCTGGGCAGTTAGAAGAATTCTTCAGTTCTCAGATCTGGATTTCCACAGAGAGTAGGCATACCAAGTTTCCATCAAGCCCCAGCTGTCAGATATTCAGGGAATGATGCAAAGAGCTTCTGCATGGGTGTTATTTTAACACATGCACAAACATTCAGATTGCATAACACAACTGAACACCAGAATTCATTTTCAAAAATCCCAGCAACAAATGGGCATAGAACCATAGAATAGCCTGGGTTGGAAGGGACCCTTAATAGACATCTAGTCCAATCCCCCTGCTGTGGGCCGGGACATCTTCCACTAGACCAGGTTGCTCAAAGCCCCATCCAACCTGCCCTTGAATGTTTCCAGGAATGGGGCATCTACCACGTCTCTAGGCAACCTGTTCCAATGTCTCACTACCCTCATCATAAAAAAATTCTTCCTTATATCTAATCAAGATCTACCCTCTTTTAGTTTAAAACCCTTACTCCATGTCCTATCGCTACATAACCTGCTAAAAAGTTTGTCCTTGTCTTTCTTACAAGACCCCTTTAAGTACTGAAAGGCTGCTCTAAGGTATTCCCAGAGCCTTCTCCAGGCTGAACAAGCCCAACTCCCTCAGCCTGTCCCCATAGCAGACCCATAGCAGAGGTGCTCCAGCCTTCTGAGCATCTGCGTGGCCTCCTCTGGACTTGCTCCAACCGGTCTATATTCTTCTTATGTTGAGGGCTCCACAGCTGGACACAGTACTATGGGTAGGGTCTCACAAGAGCAGAGTAGAGGGGGAGAATCACCTCCCTCGACCTGCTCACCATGGTTCGCCTGATACAGCCCAGGATACGTTTGGCTTTCTGGGCTGCCAGCGCACACGGCCGGCTCATGTCCAGCTTTTCATCCACCAGTACCTCCAGGTCCTCGTCCTCAGGGCTGCTCTCTATCCACTCTCCACCCAGCCTGTACCTGTGCTTGGGATTGCCCTGACCCAGGTGCAGGACCTTGCACTTGGCCTTGTTGAACCTCATGAGGTTGGCAGTGGCCCACCTGTCCAGGTCCCTCTGGATAGCATCCTCAGGTATGTTGACCACACCACTCAGCTTGGTATCGCCTGCAAACTTGCAGAGGGAACACTTGATCTCACTGTCCGTGTCATTGAAAAGGATACTAAACAGTACTGGTTCCAATACAGACCCCTGAGGCATGCGACTTGTAACTGATCTCCATCTGGACACCGAGCTGTTGACCACTATGCACTGGATGTGACCACCCAACCAATTCCTCATCCACTAAACAGTCCATCCATCAAATCTGTATCTCTCCAATTCAGACAGAAGGGTGTTCTGGAGGACCCTGTCAAAGGCCTTACAGAAGTCCAGATAGTCGATAAGATAGAATCCAGAAGAACGCTTCTAAGGAAGCAATGACTGGCAGGAATAGTACTTCTTTAATTATTCACACCAAAGCGGAATGCTTGAAGAAATGTGATTAGTTAATACGAGTCTGACCGCTGGACAGGTAATTCAGTAGTCCAAGGTCATTAGCTTCCAAAGCATTTAAAATGTCTAGCAGAGCACAAGTGTTTCAGTTTCATAAAAACATCACTGTATGTATAACAGACTGTATTTTTTAAAACAGCACACCTATTCATAATATAAAGTAGGCAGTTGTTTCATACAAACTCTTAAAAAGCTGTCTTAAATATGTATAAATTCTTATTTAAAAGCCTTAAGACAGATTTCAACTGATAGCAATATTGTAGCATATCCTGCTTTAATATTTTTTGTATCCTCTAAACTCCCATCTTTGTGTCACACTATTCTCCACTTCATAAAGCTATTCTCTACTTTATAATGCTGCTACCAAACTCATCATCCATATGTTCAGGCTTGAGCTTCTTGTAATCATCAACAAATCACAAGCAAGTTTTCCCTTCCTCATTTACATCAGATGTCATACCATGCCCCTGCACTCCCAGTTTCACCCTCTCCTACCAACCAGTGGTACATATGTGGTAGAATCTCTTGAGTCCACCCACAGATCTGGTAATGTGTCTGTATTTAAGTCTTTTTTGCAATATTGATCCTACTGAATTAAATGAACTTGTGCTTAAAATTTCCTCTTCTCTGTTTTGTCTGCCTATAAGTTGTGAGTCTCATGGGAGCAGGTAACATTGCTTATTTGAAACATGCCTAACAAGCAGCAGGTGATACCACAAGTAAGAAATAAGAGTAAATTTCATATTTAAACATTATAAAAAATGGGCTAGGTTTCCTTTAAGACCCTATTTTAATGCACACTTCCTCTCAAATTTCTTCAAGGTAATCTACAACTCTCACCTCACAGTATTCAGTGATAATGCAGAAACTATCTCGCTCCACAAAGCTTGCATAAAATTTTACAATGGCTGGGTGGTCTAATTTGGAGAGTAGTTGTGCTTCCAGATTTGCTTCAACTGTTTCATTAGGCTTTAGGTCTCCAACAGAGATTTCCTTTAGAACCTTTCTAGAGGAAAAAGAAGAAATCTTTATATTAATAAAAACAGAAAAATAGAAAATCATGTAATGCTCCAAAACCTATCATAATTTCTTTAAAAGGAAAATAATAACATTAACCAAGTATTTGACAACATGAAATGATGAAGCAAATATAGGTAAACAGTGAGAATGCATTAAAATGCAAATAAATATGCTAGTCACCATAGCGATTAAGCAACATTTAAAAAAACCCATTTTGAAGTATTTTTCCCACTAACTCCCTATTGCACTGTTTTCTTCATGACATGTTTTCAGTGCTACGGATTAGTGCATAATAATAAACAAATTAAAAAAATCAAAGTTAAGTGATTTCCATCCCACTCAGAGCATATGCTCAAGATTCAGACACGAAATAAGGAGTAGCAAGAAACTGGTTTTGCTTCTTTTGCCAAAGTCTTTCCACAGTGGCATGAGAAAAATCGCACAGGGTAGTATTTCTGTGACTGATTTTCTGGCGACAAAATCAGGACACTTTTTTCCTTATTTCTAAAGATCAGCCCGCTCTCCACCTGAACACCTAAGTGGAAAGTGCAAATCGGGATTTGTGGCTGAAACCTAATTCTACTGTTTTAAATAACTATACATTTCAGTGTTTAGTATTTGTTTTGGAAAGCCTTAAAACACCTAAAGCTGAACAAAATAAAGGCATTTTGCATATTCTTTAACACGTGAATGAACGTGTGTCGGGGTTTAGGCCCAGCCAGCAACAAAAACCACCATGCAGCCGCTCACTCACTCCTCCCTGCGGTGAGATGGGGAGAAGAAAAAAAACCAAACAAACAAAAAAAAACCCACAAAAGGGTCGTGGGGCAAGGGATCACTCACCAAAAAGATAAAGAAAAATTAATTAGTCATCAACCAAATCAGAGTAGGATAATGAGAAAGAAAACAAAACAGATCTTAGAAGCACCTTCCTCTCATCCCTCCCTTCTTCCCAAACTCAGCTTTGCTCCCCATTTCTCTGCTTCTTCACCCTAAGTGCTGCAGAAGGATGGGGATTGAGGTCAGTCCATCACACACTGTCTCTGCTGCTCCTTCCTCCTCAGGGGAGGGATCCTCACACTCTGCCCCTGCTCCAGCGTGGGGTCCCTCCCACGGGAGACAGTCCTCCACAAACTTTTCCAATGTTAGCCCTTCCCACGGGCTGCAGTTCTTCATGAACTGCTCCAGCCTGGGTCCCTTCCATAGGGTGCAACCTGATCCAGTGCAGGCTTCCCATGGAGTCACAGCCTCATTCGAGCATCCCCCTGCTCCAGCGTGGGGCCCTCCCTGGGCTGCAGGGGAACCTCTGCTCCGGCCACCTCCTCCTGCCTTTCCACACTGACCTGGGGGTCTGCCTGGCTGTCTCACTCACATCCCGCTCCTCTCTCTACACTGTTTCTGCTTCCACTGCTGGTTTTCTGTCTTGCCCTCTAAATACATTAATCACAGAGATGATTGTTGACTTGGCCATGGCCAGAGGCAGGTCCAACTTGGAGCTGGAAAAGCTTCTGGCAGCTTCTCACAGGAGCCAGCCATTCCCCTGCTACCTTGAATGCCCCACCAAACAAACAAAACACAACACAACCCAGGTAAAATTGTTGTTCAAACTTAGCTCTATATGGTACCTGGAGTTGGGACGTTTACCATCAAAGTGACTTGGAAAAAACCCTCAGTGTGGAGCACTATGAGGAGGCATATTTTGCTGGGATCTTCCTGGTGAAATGTTTAAAAGGCGTATATCACAGAAAGGCATGCCATTTCCATCTAGTTTACCAGCTGCTGAAGAATGGATTTGTTGGTCTATGGCTGAAGGAGCCGTTTGCGCCTATTAGAGAATATCATGGTATTTTACTGAAAAAAAAAAAAGTGATGAATTTCCAAATATTTTTGAATATACGGAAAGTAGTTTCCACACTGAAGGGATGTCTTTCCAGTGCTTTTAGTAATTTCCCATTCAATACTTCATGGTTATAAAGTCACAGTAGTTAAACATGACAGCGATAAAGCCACAGTAAGTCACTTGATGTAAAGAAAGAAAAAGCCGTATTTCTTGGTAAGAACATTTCTTCCTAAATCTCAACCATCAGTTTCTGACTGACAGTGCATGAATTTTTGCATAAAATTGCCTAATCCCCATCTGGCAGCGTGATGAAAAAAACCACACACAATTTGGTTTGTCTGCATCTCTACAGAGAAGCTTCACACTACAGAGACAGGTGATACCTGCTACAATCTTCTCATCTTCAGTTGACACTGGGACGTTATTCCTTCCTTCATATAGATCATGTCACAGAACTGACAAACAGAACGAGGTCTTGTTAAACACCACTTAATACAAGTTTCTTGTATACCCAAGACAGCAATAAAAGCCTGATGTGTTGGGATAGCTTGTCATCTTAGTCACTCAGTGATTCTGGTGCAGTAATCAGCTGTCAGAAAATGAGACAGGTGTTTTTCTTATTAAAATTCATCCTCAGAAAAACAAATCAGGAAAATGTACTTTTGTAAATAAGGTGTTGTTTTTCTGCAACACAATGCTAATTCATATCCCCAACTGGAAGTCATTTGCATCTAAAAAGAAAACTTTTGTGATGCAATCGAGATCAAGCGTATCTGCATGCCACTGTATATGTGTAAACTGTTTCTCCTCGTAGAGAGGGTTTGATTTTACTGAGTTTAAGATGACAACCAGACTTTATACTTTCTGCAAAGCTTTTGATATCTATTTTATTAAGTGCGTTTAAAAATTGAAAATACAAATTTAAAAAACCCTCTATATTGACTAAGTGTTGACAAAGAAGTTATGTCAGCGTCTCAGGAGTCTCACCGAGAAAATGAAGGATAGATTCCAGATCTTAAGTGGCACTTTTCTGATAACTTTAGAAGATGACAAATTAAGCTAAAAGTCTTCAGTCAGAATTTCATCTATGTAAATTAACTATACTTTTCAATATATAAAGGATCAGAGGGCTGGAGCCCCTCTGCTATGGGGACAGGCTGAGAGAGTTGGGCTTGTTCAGCCTGGAGAAGAGAAGGCTCCGGGGAGACCTTGTAGCACCTTCCAGTGCCTGAAGGGGACCTAGAAGGAAGCTGCGGGGAGGGGGTGGGGGGGTCGGGGGAGAGTTTTACAAGGGCCTGTAGTGACAGGACAAGGGGTAATGGGTTTAAATTGAAAGAGGGGAGATTTAGGTTAGATATCAGGAAAAAATTCTTCCCAGAGAGGGTGGTGAGGCACTGGGACAGGTTGCCCAGAGAAGCTGTGGATGCCCCATCCCTGGAAGTGTTCAAGGCCAGGCTGGATGAGGCTTTGAGCAACCTGGTTTAGTGCAAGGTGTCCCTGCCCATGGCAGGGGGGTTGGAACTGGATGGTCTGTAAGGTCCCTTCCAACCCAAACCATTCTGTCATTCTATGTCTAATACAATGTTAAATTTACTCAACTCAAAGTTGGCAACCCTGGTGATGTCAAATAGGCTGAGACACCCATAAATGGTAGTCTTTCTGCCCATCAAAAGAAGTTTAGTAATCATAAGAAAACAACAAACTCTTCTTAGCTAAACAATCCTGAACTGCATTTTCCCTCTACCAAGAGAGCCCAGCTCTACACTTCAAAGGAAACAAAGTGTTTCTGCTTATGTGATCCAACCTGCGTTTTAAGGTTGGCTTATAATAAAAAGTTATCAGTCATTGTGCTTGTGTATCATCTGCTGAAAATCTGCACGCATTGAACAGTTTAGAAACATATAGTTAGGTAACACAAAGTATTTTAAACCTTTTGAAGTGTATGACAAAGGTTTATTATGGATCTTGGTAATAATAGACTCTCCTAAGAGAGAGAGAGAGACAGATCCATCTGAAAATCAACTAGAAAACTGTTACAGAAGTGCTAGCAGATATCTTTAACTTAAATACAGAACAAAAGATTTTCACTGTGTCGAAAAAAACCCTGGCGTTGCAATTTAATAGCACAAAGACATTCTGAACTTGATCTTGAACCGACCACAACTGAGAGAGTCTTGTAGCGAATGCATTCATATCTTAGGAGTAAAACGTGCCGGTTGTCACTACTCCATCCTGGAGGAAGTTGGGTCTGGCACAGGTAACAGCATCCATCCCCCCAAGGATGGGAAAATACCTTAAGAGATAAGCCAACTCCCCACAATACAGAAAGCAGCTGCCCTGCCTCTGCTGTGCCCACGCCTCGGGAGGCTCACAGACCTTCCTCGGGAACACCTTCTGCCTTTCATCAGCAAAACCTTGCTGGCTTGCACTGTCACGCTTTGACACGCAGCCAGGCCAGCACACCGTGTCTGAAAGCACAATAACGTGGAGCAAATGGAGATAAATAGAGCAAGACTTAAAACAAGAGAAAAACAAGCATGAAGGTGGAATCCTCCAGGATACGGGCACCCAGTGGGAATCCTTTTTGAGCTTTACTAGTGACTGACAATATGTCACATCAGTGTTTATCTCCATCTATTTGCAGTGATCTAAAATTAAATGTTTTACAACCCATCTGGTATTTGTTTACATTGATGACATTATTATTATATAATTTGGTTTACTGGATCAGATGCAATTCTTAAAAGACAGCCTTTCTCAAAACACACTCCATTTACTCAGTAAACTGCATCATGAATTATTGACTAGGTACATTTGCTTGCTGACAAGTAAAAGAAATATAACTTTCTTAATGTCAAGAATAAATAGGTCAAACTACCACAGAGAGGGTGTGCTCTAGGAATACATGATCAAAATTTGAAGGTTTTCATTAAATAGAAACTTCATTTTACACAGTTCGGTTAACTGCAGCCTGACATTCGCAAGACCTGCCAGGAGGTAATCAGTGTGCAAAGCTGGGAACTTATCATTCCGTGTAGTTTATATTTCCAAGTCATCTAGAATTCTATATGGAGAGTTGTGGCATAACTCATAGCTGTATATTGTCTTTCTTTCCACTCTGACCTTTGTAGGACTACCAATTCACCCTGGTACTCCTCAGTACAAGGACCACCTGCAACTCCATAACACCTTGGCTGCAATTGGATCTGAAATTGGTCATAAACAATAAAAGGAGTGCCTGTTTAACTAATGATGTCTTAAATCTTACTTATCAAATGGCAAATGGAGAAGATGTCATACTACAAATGGGGACCAAAATGATGAACAGGCGACAACCCTCATGCACATGTCCTGTTTGCACAACAGCTTCCACCATATTAAAACTCTTTCTTTGGGAAATTCAGTAACAAGGGCACTATCTGCATACAGACAAGATGAAGTCACCCATTATTACTGCTTCTTACAGCCAGATGATTTCTAGACTATCACACAGCTGATGAGATTTGCATGTTACAGTTGACAGCATAGTTCCAAAATCACTTTAGATTTCTGAAAATATATTACCAGTTTGATAGCTAGTCCTGCCTGTCCACAACTTGAACTATCCTTTCTGTACAGTTTACATCCAGATATTATAGATTCCCTTTTATTTGACATTCCATGGTGCTTATGTAAAGTGACTTGCCCGCTCTCAGGCATTATAGTTTCCTCACGTTTCCTTTCAGACCCCTCGCGTTTACACATTTGTACATCCAGCTTTTATTTGCTATTAAGATACTTCACTGATTTAAAAGGCACCCTATTGCCTGGAATCTCCTTCCCTCATTTAGGTTGATCTTCTAGTTCCATTGTAATTGTCATCTAATCCTTACCAATCACACTGGCTTTCCTGCAGTTTACACCTTATTATCAAAAATTAAAAGAATAATTCTTTACATTTTATCCATTGTATTTGGAGCGCCAGCATCTGCATGCTCAGATCATTTAAAAACAGTCATTCATCTGTTATGGAAAGAAGCGGCTGGTGAGACCATGAAGTCCAAAAAAGTCGGCATACACAAATCTGTCCTACCTAGAACAAATACCTGCTTTTAGTTAAGAAAAGAAAGCCTGACAGCAAATGAAGAGCACTTGATTTCTGTGGGAAAATCAAGAACATTACTATACTTCCAATAAAAAACTATGAGTGCTGTTTGCTACTCCTACTTACACACATACATTTACTCATTAGCCAAAACATTTCAAACTTAAATATTTCTACAAAATTTCTTAAATCAAATGTTGGACTCCATTTATCATTTCTGTGGTTGTTACTATTTATTACTTGAGCCATAACCCATTTTAAACCTAAGTATGGCTACACAATTCCTTAAATCAAATGTTGAGCTGCTTTTGTCATTCCCATGAACACTGTTGATTTATTAGTGAAGCCATAACAATCGCCAATGACTGTTTTTTACTATCCTCCAATATAGCCTATTCATGCTGGTCACAAACGTTCATAAACATCAAGAACTAATTTGGGCAGATGACACTAAGATGGGTGGGA
>NW_010266135.1:0-1411 GCF_000690775.1 Eurypyga helias
AGTGCCCAGGGCAGACACAGGATTTAGGCAGCCACTCGAGACACTTTAATACACAAGGGGGCAACACAGACACATGCAGGGAGAAAGCTGGTAACCTGGGCCTGCATGGCTGCAATCACACTTACGTCAGCACCAAAGCCTGTGACACCATCCACCACGCCTGTGTCACTGCCTCCAATGCCTGCAACATCACCCTCAATGCCTGCATCACAGTCCCCCATGGCTGCGTCACCCTCCACCATGCCTGCATCAATGTCACCACCTCCCACCTCAGCCAGCTTGTCTTCCACTGCAATCAGCCCACCTCCTACAGCGGCTTACCTTCCTCCGTCTTTTGTGTGCTATTACCAGGGTCAGTGGCCCCAGTTCAGAAAAAGAAATACACATGTAGATCAGTCTGCATAGTTGAGGATGATGAGGTAGCAGGCCCATCCCGGGCGACAGAAACAAATAAGGACATGGGAACAGGCCTGTCTCAAGAGTCGGAGATGAAGAATGAAGCCGTTCTGACCACACGATTTTTATCCCTGAAGGAGCTATGGGATATCTGTAGAGACTACAGCCACTGCCCAGGTGAACATGTCATGACCTGGCTGCTCTGCTGTTACGATAAAGAGTCCAGTAGTATGGAGCTAGAAGGGAGAGAGGCCAAACAGCTGGGGTCACTTTTGCCAGAGAAGGGGGCATTGGTAAAGTAATTGGATGTAAACCACAAAATGTGAGCCTCTGGAAACAACTCCTAACCAGTGTGAAGGAGAGGTACCCTTTTAGAGAAAGTGTCCCACAACAGCTACACAGATGGACCAGCATGGAGAAAGGCATCCAGTATCTAAGAGAACTAGCGGTGCTGGAGATCATTTACTGGGACCCAAACAACCCATGAGTATCTACTGACCCAGACAAACTTTACTGCATGAGACCCATGTGGCAAAAGTGAATGCAGAGTGCACCACCCTCATATTCTAGCATGCTCTCAATAATAACTTGGAGAGAGGATGAGGCACTAACTGCAGATGAGATGATTCGCCAGTTCTGAGAATATGAGGAAATTCTCTTCTCCCCTATACATGCCTGTGTCTTAGCTGTGGAGAGACTGTCTTAAGAGTTTAAGGAACGCTAAGAGAGGATGTTCTGCTCCCCACCTCCACGGGCCAGTGTCTCGGTTATCAAAAGCGTTCCTCTCGTCCAAGAAGAGAATAAAACAAGTATCCCTCACAGGGTACCCTGTGGTTTTGCCTGAGAGACCACAGAGAGGACATGAGGAGGTGGCATGGAAAACCTACCTCTCTCCTAGAGGAACGAGTAAGTGAACTGGAAGGAAAAAGATCTACTAGTGGAGAAGTTGCTGCTCCCGTATCTAAATGGAATGAACAATTGGACATGGCTAATAATCCTTTTCTCCAGGACATGA
>NW_010266136.1:0-5050 GCF_000690775.1 Eurypyga helias
ATTCTATGATTCTATGAATCAGGCTGGGGAATGTTTAAACAAATGGGGCATAGGTAAGTCCATGGACCTAATGGTATGCACACGTAAGGGCTGAGGGAGCTGACTGGAAGGCCACTCTTGCTAATCTCTAAAAGGTCATAAGGACCTTGGCAGGTTCCTGAGGTCTGGAAGAATGCAAATGTTGCCCCTATCTTCAAGAGAGACAAGAATGAGGATTCAGGGAACTATAGGCTGGTCACTCTCCTCCATTCCAGGAAAGGGAATGGAGGAAATAATCCCAGGAATCCCCTCTGAATACAGGAAGGACAGGAAGATGACTGGGAGTAGTCTGCATGGATTTGCAAAGAGTAAATTATGTCTGACCAACCTGATAACCCTTTGGTGGGTGAGGAGAGATCTTTGGGTGTGGCTTAGCTCAGCTTCAGAAGGCATTTTGACACTGCAACACTTGTGGTAGTGAGTCCACTTGGAGGCCAGTGGTGTACCCTGGGGTTGACACTGCAGCTAATACTGCTGAACATCTTCATCAGACACCAGGACCGAGTGCACCCTCAGCAAGTTTGCAGATGATACAAAAGTAGAGGAGTAACTGACAGACCAGATAAGCATGCAGCCATTCAGAGGGACCTAGACAGGCTGGAGAAATGGGCTGACAGGAACCTCATGAAGTTCAACAAGGGAAAGTAGAGTCTTTCATACTGGGATGAGTAACTCCATGCACCAGCAGATGCTAAGAGCTGACTGTCTGGAAAGCAGCTTGGCAGAAAAGGATGTGCCGGTTGTGGTTGACACCAAGTTGACTGTGAGCCAGCAGTGTGTCCTTGCTGCAACAAAGGCTGAGGATCTCCTGGGCTGCATTAGGAGGAGTGTGGCCACCAGGTGGAGGGAGGTGATCCTTCCCCTCTATTCATCACTGGACTGAGGCACCACCTGGAGTGCTGTGTCCAGTTCTGGGACAAGGGAGACATGGCCATACTGGAGAGAGTCCAACAAGGAGCCACAGAGATGATGAAGGGACTGGAGCACTTCACCTATAAGAAAGGGCTGAGAGACCTGGGTCTGTTTAGCTTAGCTAAAGAAGGCTCAGGCTCTCTCAGGACCAGAAGGAGCCTGGAGAGCAGATTTGGTTAGGGGCTTTGGGAAGTGAATGAAGAGCCCCTTGGGAAGACAGCGAGGGGTGACCACTGCTTGACATGTGGAAATGGTGGAGGGGAATTGTGGCAGAGAGGGCTGGCACTGTGCACCATCAGGTCACTCTGAGCCATGTTCACTTTCAGCAGGTCACATGGCCATGTCCTGCAGCACCAGGAGGAGAAACCCACAGCAGCACTGCTGGCAGCCGGCAGCAGCCCCTGGCAGCCAGCTGCAGCAACACAGCAGTGAGGGTTCTTGGTGCTGAGCATGGCTGAGGAACAGCTGCCAACGTGATGTGCTCCTGTCTGTGTGAGTGTGTTGCAAAGAATCACAGTGTCTTTCTGCACATGTGCCCTCAGCCTTGGCTCCCAGGTACAGCCACACCGATGGGGTCTGTGCTGCCTGACGTAGAGTCATGGGGAACAGAGATGGGAAGACGGACCTCCCCTGGTTAAGGGAATCCTTTCTTCTGGATTGTGTTTTGAAGCTTCCTTGGGCAAAGGTACCCCAAGAGAATGTCCTCATCATGGGGACTAGGACAGAGAAGCATGGCCTAGAGTGCACAGTCTAGCAAGAAGTACTGCCTGGAAACACTGAGGCATGTGTTTGGAGATGGCTAACTGTAGCCATGCTCAGGCAACCAGGGCTCACACAGATAACTGACAGAGGACTGTGGCAGTAGTGGAAGGAAATAGCAGGGTACTCTGAGCATTTCCATGAGTGTTTTCACTCCTGTCAGTGCCACGTTTCTGTGATTCACCACTAGATTGGCCCAGCTGTTGTACTCCATTTCACCCTGTGGAGTACCCTCTGAGGGTGGGAACTGCGTTCTGCTCCAGCTGTCCATAGGCTTCCAGTCCATAGCAGAAGACCTAAGGTAAGCCAAAAGGAAAGAAACCCAAGATGCCCCAAATGTGAACATCAGGCCCTCTGCATCAGCAGTTTTGTTCCACGTATCCAATGTCCTGGCATTTCACTGCTGGCAAGTTTGGACACGGCCTTTCAGCTGACCCTTCTCCTCAATAATTACTGATGGTTCTTACCCCCAGACATCCTTCCCGCTGCTTTGGGCCCATCATGGTAGAGACAAGGAAAGGGAATTTCTGGCCATTTCGCTTTGTCCAGTCATGTCAATGTGTATGCTAGTGGTCACACTGCTTTAAGAGCAGAATTAGCACTGGATGCTGCTCAGGGCAACGCTGCAGGCTTGGGAGAGCATGAATCTCATGCCCTCTTCCAGGGTGTTTGTAGCTGTGTGAGCCGGCACAGGCAGGATGCAGGAACAACCACAAAAGCATGGATGAAATGCAAAGAGGGAATTTATTCTCATTACCTCAACTACTCGGGGATCCCTGAAGCAGCACCCTGGCAGAGGCACACAAGCAGGGATGCAGGCACTGCTGAGCTTGCTCCATGATAAGGGACTGCCAAACCTACTGGGTTTGCCTGTGTATCAGGAATTCATGCAGATGTAATTTACTACTGAGCTTTGATCTTTCCCCCAGCAGGGCAGGAATCTCAAGCATGGTCAGTAGGGGGCCTTTAGTCTATCACAGGCCTATGTTATCTAAATACAGATGTTGTTCTTGTCAAACACACAAAGCTAAACAACAGTATGATATATGTGTTTTTCTACACCCCAGCTGCAAGTCAATTGAGAATGTTTGCAACCCTCCTTGTCAGTCTTGTGTTATTTTCCCACAGTAGAATCACTTGATGGTACACGAGATGAATCCCCGGAGATCCTTTTGGAAGCACTGGAGGATCTCACTCTGGGTAAGAAGTTTAACTTTAGATTGTGACATATGGGTTATGAAGGTGCACAGTCTGGTCAGAGGTTTGTTTGAGGAAACTGGTGATGCAGTTGTGCTTGCTGAGTGCATGTATGAGCACTGGGGATCCCCAGAGTTTGCTGTGGGTGAAGGTGGCCATCCATGTGTGTCCCAGCCTGGTAATCCCAGGAAGGGGGAGATGCGTTGTTGTACCCAGAGTGAGATTAAGACACAGGTGAGGTCAGATGCTGCTAACAAAGAAGTTATTTTTGTTGTAAGAAAGTAGTGATAGGAGAGAGAGAAAATAGAAAAGGGGGAAAATATAGCAGACAGTCGGGATAGAATTGCAAGAGATAGTCACCACCATGGATCCAGCGGCATCCCGTTGGTCCCTAGTCTTGTAGTCTTCGGGGGGGAGGGTCCCTATCATGGTTTGGTCCCACAGTCTTTTATAGGGTATTTTTTGCTGACTCTTGCCTCCTGCGCACACTCTCAGGCTAGGCAGCTGATCCCATGGCGTGCATGGGACCACTACGTGAACACTTGCATGCTTTGGCAGGCTTGGCGGTCCTCTGTGCCTGGACCCCCCCATTGAAGCTATGTGATTGTTCTTTGTCCTTGGTCGGAATTGGTGTCCAGAGGCTATTTGCTTCTTATGTGTTCAGTAGGCCATTTGACCCTTACCTGTTCAAGCCTTCAGGCAATCCCTGCCATCCAAGCCACCAAAGCCAAGCCACCGGGAAGTTTCACAACTTTGTCAGCAAGCTTTGAGACAATCAGCTCAAGATAAAGTCTCTTACAATGTGCTGGAAGGGATCAGCAAGAGACATGGCAGCTCAACTGAGGCAGAAAAGAGAGGAAGGTGAGGAATCAGCAGGTTAGTAATACTTTTCTTTTTCTCTGCCTGAAAAAAGTGCAAAGAATGCTCCTCCTCAAAGGGGTGAGAGCAGTTTTCAAGTCCCAGGGAAAGGGGAGAAGGAGAGGAGTCCAGTGCTTTCCTTGCTGGGGTGAGTGTGAGGTGGAAAGAGGACACAGTGGATTTCCACAGAATGGCTGAGGTCTGGAAGGACCTCTAGAGGTCATCTGGTCCAACCTGCTGCTTAAACAGAATCACAGAATCATAGAATGGTTTGGGTTGGAAGGGACCTGTAAAAACCCCAGCAATGCGCAGGGATGTCTTCAACAAGATCAGGTTGCTCAGAGCCCTGTCCAGCCTGACTTTGAATATTTCCGGGGCTGGGGCATCTACCATCTCTCTGCGCAACTCTTGTTCAGGTGGCCATGCTACTCTTATTGCAGCCCCACATGCAGCTGGTCTTGTTTGTGGTGAGCATGTACCACAAGCTTGTGTGGCATTCCTCATGTTGCTCAGGCCCTTCTCACGGTTGCCCCTCTGCCAGGCAGATTCAACCTGCCCTGATGGACAGGATTATTCTGCCCACTGAAGTAGGACTTGCGCCATCTCCTTATAAAACTTTCTGAGGTTTTAATTGAATCCCCTGATTTCTCAGGGTCCAGTCTCTCTGCACTGAAGCTCTGTTTTGTCAGCTGTTAATGTGGTTGTGCAGACAACTCATCCTGACTGTGGTGCCTGTAACGCGATAACAAATAACATGAGAAAGTGCAGCAAACTACAGACAGTAAAAGAGGTTAGTAGTTAAATGGAATTGCAGAGGAAAGTAGGAACTACCATGGCGATCATCTTACAAACATAAATGCAAACACAGGCAGGGCTTGCGGGAAAGGATAAAAGAGATGGTCTATTTGTATGGTAGGGTATTGTTGCAAATGGGCGATTTAAATTGTTCAAAGAACCACTGTCAAAGGTATCAGCAAAAATGGTTTTATTGAAATACGATGTAAAAATGCAAGTTAACAAAGTTTACTGTATTTATTACTGTATCTATTACTGTACTACACAATCATTTGAACAATGTTCAAAACTACTAAGCAGAGTCAAAGTTACCAAAACACTAATCAAAGTTATCCTAATACAAAGTTATGCATTATATCATTGCTTACCAAAAATCTGCCATTGATGAAAGGTCTCTCTGCCTCGACAAGCAACCTTGAGGGGTACCCCAACTCAAGGAAGATCACTGCCATGCTGCCAGCTGCTTGGCTGGGAGAATCATAGAATCATA
>NW_010266137.1:0-8744 GCF_000690775.1 Eurypyga helias
AGCAGGCCATCTCGCCCGGTGTGGGGCATCTTCCGTGCCTAGCCCGGCCACGCAGCGTGTGTGCCGTGGGACACACGGTCTTGCCCCTCCCGAACGGCACGTTTCAGCGCCGCTCGCCCGTTGGCTCGGGCCTGCAGCTCTGGGCGGCGCCCTTCAGCTCCGCCGGCGAGAGGCGCCTTCGGAGAGCTGACCCCGAGCCTCCAGCCGCCCAGATACTTGGCGAGAGGGCTCGGGAGTGCGGTTCTAAACCGTGGGGTGGTGGAGGGCTTGATCCCGGGAAGCAGCATCGTGAGTTGAACAGAGACTCGCCCCAAGAAGAGCCGAATTTGGGGTGCTGTTTGAGAGTCTTGTGGTTCCACCTGGTTTCTTGGCAGATAGGTTGCTGATCTTCAACAGACGTGTTAGGACTTCTTCTCCCACCACGCACACACACATGTTGGTATTAACTATGGATGTGGCTTGCCTTACCTGCGGGTTGGGGCTTTTAATCTTAGAAAAAGGAAAAAAGGTTCTTTTTTTGTTGTGTCCCTTTTTTTGGTCTGTTTACCTTGATAGCTCATAAAATATGAGTGGCAGTGCTAACTGCCTTTCCCAACTCATAAGTGCAAGGGCTGTTAATAACACTGTGATGTGCCCGTTACCCTTGGAACTGGGAATTTCATGTCAAGTCCCATGTGAAATTAGTCTCCACTTAGTGGCTGATGGATTCTGTTTCACGTCGCGTACTACAACACCTGATTCAGTAGAGTACATTCCCACCTGTGATTGATAGTTCGTTATTGCTGGTAATCAACCGGTAAAAGTTGAGTTGCCATTAGGTTGGGTTTTTTAATGTTAATATCCATTAAATTTTTATGACTGCGTGTGACGGGGCCTTTGTGGCTTCTTGCTTGTGGTGTTTTATTTAACCATTTTTCCCCTGACATATTTATATAGGACTGTATTTCAGCCACTGGCTGAAAGGAGTTCAGCTGACTTCAGTCCTTCATGCAGCGTGTACGATGCTACAGTAAGATGGTAGAATATTTAGCCCAATTAACAGACGTTGCTAATGAAACATTGAAACTCATGCACAGAGGGAATGGAACACATGTCACCTCACTCTCAAAAGGGAGTAGGTATTGAGCTTAGTTAGCCAGCAGTGTATGACGGGAAGGCTCCCATAACCTGGATTGCACCATCAGTATTTTTTCTTGTTTTTATGGAATACTCTCTTTTAAAGTGA
This sequence comes from Eurypyga helias, assembly GCF_000690775.1. Taxonomy (NCBI): domain Eukaryota; kingdom Metazoa; phylum Chordata; class Aves; order Eurypygiformes; family Eurypygidae; genus Eurypyga; species Eurypyga helias. The sequence continues at coordinate 1,226 of NW_010266137.1, forward strand.
AACTTCTACTCCTTGTTTTTGCCACTTTATTAACCCCCTGGGAATTTCAAAAGCCAGTTTTCAGATTACCTTCCTTGGAAGGCTGTGGAGAACCAGCTTGTGAATGTGTTGCTGTGACATTTTCAGGTTTACGGTCCGGGCAATAGTAACCAGCTTTGAAGAGATGAGTAGGTTTTGAAAAGGTCATATATGGATCTTGTATTTCGCGGTTTCCTTCTGCAGATCTTCTTGTTTACAAATGTTTTAATTAATCCTTTAGCAGCTGCCTCCGCAGGTACTGATAAGATGTATTATCACAATTCAGCAGGCGAGTGAGGCGGTACCCAAAGGTGACGAATGGTCAGTGGTAGCGTTGTGAAGCCTGTCTGTGCTGAGTACTGGGTCACGAGTACACACTGTTTGATGTTGAGGGATGGCTCATGCTTTGAGATCTTGCACCATTTGATCCAGGTAGCATTGCTTGGGGAAACTAATCCAAATAACCACTCAGTTACCAATTTACATACTCTGTGTCTACCACACTGGGTATGTTTTTAATTAATCTGTGTGTGCTTACATTTTAGATAAATGTGATCACATATTTTTCATCTAGTATTATTTCTGTAGTAATCTTTAGGAACATAGTCTTTGAAATGTAATGTGAAATGATTACTTAATTGGGTGCTTGTAGCAGAATTTCTCTTGCTGTGATTTCTGACCAGCTAACCAATTTCCTTGAGCAATATGGTTTTCCACATGATAGATTCACTTATTTTCCTCAAGAAGATACTGTAATTTTAATTGGAAAGCTTTGACATATTTTGGATTGACACAGAAAATAAAAGTCAATTTTTCTTTCATTAAACATCATGTACAATGGATGCAAATAGAAATGGAAAATGAGGCTAGCAATATATTGCCTTTTACTACTGGGTTGAGTTTGCCTCAGCATTTTGTAAAGACTGAAAAGGTGTGTGGGATGTATATAAGAATGTATTACACATCTATATAGAATCATAGAATGGTTTGGGTTGGAAGGGACCTTAAAGATCATCCAGTTCCAACCCCCCAGCCAACACCTTCCACTAGACCAGGTTGCTCAAAGCCTCATCCAGCCTGGCCTTGGACACTTCCAGGGATGGGGCATCCACAACTTCTCTGGGCAGCCTTTTAGTTAATATATTAACTATATGTTTAAATAATCTCAGTAATGCAGGTTTTTTTGTGGAAGTGTCTTGTGGTGTTTTCTCGGGCTTTATCCCAAACAAGCCCATTTTAGCTGGGACCTGAACTATCCAAGTCAAGTAAGTGTTCCCCACTGGCATGTTACCTGTCAGCTTGCAGGCTTATCTAAACACAAAAATGATGCTGCTCTAAATGAGAGGGGTAAAATTAGTTGATATAAAATTCTTCTGCAGTATTGCACATACAGGTACGCTTTGATAGCCACAAAGCCATTTTTGTACAGGAACGTGTATAAACTGTGCTGGTAGACTTGCCTCTCGCTGGGAGTTACGTTGGTGTAAATGTGCACCTCTCACAGATACGGTTATTCAGACGTGTTCTGTAGACCCTAAGGGAGGTCCCAGCTCCTAGGGATGTGAGAATATAGGAATTATTACCATAAAATTGTGAAGAGTTCTGTTTTTTCCAGCATGTTTGGTTAGCGTTGTTGATACTTGAATTGTCACTCAATTCGAGCACCTAATTGGAGACAAATGGGAAATAAAAGCCATGTTTCCTGTGTGTTAGGTTAGTAGTTTTGCACTCTCAGCTGTTTTTCATAGGCCATGATGGATGGTTTCTTCTACTCCCAGGTGTGAGAGAGGCTACTGTTCCCAAAGGTTGTCACCAAGGAAGCGATTCACAGTGAGGTCCTTCTATTAGGCAAAAATAGCGGTCTTCCCCTAAACTGGATTATTGGTGTCAGCTAAGTTGGCAGTGTTCCCGCACTGGGTAACAGGTGCTTTAGTGGGTCATCGATGGGAAGTTAGGAGCTGGTAATGTCATCCTTTAGCACAGCTGGATACACAAGACTTCTTTTTGTATCCTTCTTACTTATTTCCGCTTCCAAAGGCAGGTTCCATCCTTCAGAGCTACAAACACAAGCCAATTTAAGTGAAAGCTGATAAAAGAGGAGGATGGTTGAAAACGTGACCAGCCTGGTATGACCTAGCTCTGAGCTCCAGTGCTGTTCATACGGGTGGTGTTGGTTCTGATGTGCAGCAATAGCCTCAACCTGTTATGTTCTCTCTGACCTTTGCTGAAGCATTAGAAAAATCTGGCAAAGTTAGGGAGTTCTAACAACTCAGATCTGTCAGAACTAACCAGGAAGGTTCTGTTTGTTTGTATAAAGTACCGAGGTGGCTGACTGTTGACTTGCAGTAGGTGGTTGTCATCAGCAGGTGTTCACTTTTCCTTTGCTTGCCCAAACTTAGACCAAAGTCATAGAAAAATCACAAAAAAACACATTTACTTCTTATATCATCTGTTAAATATTGTGTAATGGACAATTGTTGTCATGTAATTATTGAATGTTCAACACATAGTTATGACGGAAAAACTTAAGCTGCGTGTTAATGTGTGTGTCTCTCTTCAGTTCATGCAAAAGGGTTTGGATTCACAAACTAAAAAACAACTAGAAGAGGAAGAAAAGAGGATGATTAATGAAGAACACTGGTATCTTGATTTACCAGATCTAAAGGAGAAACAGTAAGCTTGTACCCTTTTGTACTTCTTATCATTGTTGGATTGTGGTGGAGGGGGCACAGGATATACGTATTTCTTCCTATAAAAAAGTGTCATTAATAACCAATTAACAGAAGCAAAAATGGCGACAGCCTGGCCTTATAGCTTCTTTTATTATTTATTTTCGGAGACATGCTCAAGGTTGCCTAGTGCGGTTTGACCTACTTCCATTTCTGGTGTGTGTGGTTTTCTTTCACTCACACATTATTCTAGATGCATGTAATTAGTTTCTTTCAGGCAGGGGCCAATTCATTGGCTGCCGCTTTTTCCCTTCATTTGGAGAAAGAAGTTGGAAACCTTGTGTTCGTAAATTCAGCTCCAGTCATGCAGTTAGGTTCATGCAGGACAGTTCTGTCGTCTTGAGGCCAGCTCACTTGAAATCCTGGTTTTGAAACAGGAGAGAGAATGGCAAAATTGAAGGAAGGCTTTAGCTAATAAAGAAGAAAATGTCCATTCCTGCATTTAGAAAGGTGCTGTAAATAGCAAGAGAGCTGCTTTTAAAATGGCTTGATTTTTGTCCTTTCAAAAGAGGACAAAAATTCCATTGAAAGAGAACACAGTGGTGTGTTGGTTTTGGTTTTTGTTTTTGTGTTTTTTCGGGTGTTTTGGTGGGGTTTTTTTTACGCTGGGGTGCAGGGAATTAATGGTGATTTAATAAGGTCATTGGTAAACTTTGCCATGACTGTTGGTAGATAGGACAAAAAGGTATTTGAGCTTCAGCAAGGAATGTTCAAGCTGGACATTGGGACAATTTCTCTAACAATGAGGCTATTGAAGCATTGAAATAGATTGCCTAAGGAGACACTGGATTCTTCTTTGTTGGAAGTCTTTGAGGGCAGGTTAGATGGAACTCTGCTGTTCATGGTGCATGTTTAACTGATCCTACGTGGAGGTAGAAGAATGAGCTTGATCTTTTCCGCCTAACTTCCGATGGTCATAGGAGTTTGTTTTACGTGGGAGATGGAGAGGATGAGGGTGTGCGTGGAAAAGAAGGATGAACAATTCACGGAAGTACTTTTATCTAACACGTGTATTACAAACGCCTGAGGGTCATGTTTCTTTTCTCGCTCCATGCTCATTAAAAAAGGAGAAGAGGAGGGAGAAAGGGGAAATCTTTCTCTGCTGAGCAGAGAATTACAGTGTTTTATATCCTGACAGACTCAACTAATGCCAGGTCTAACATCACAATGAAAAATTAATTAGATGCTTTTGCTGGTATAGTAATGCCACCTGGAGAGTGATATTTATGTGGTATTTTTATTCGGGCAAAAGCATTAATGTAGGTGGAATCATACCAGCAAAGAGTGCTTTTTGTCAGGAGAGTTAATTTTGCTTGTGGAACTGGCATAGCTTTACTGGCAGAAAGTATTCCTTTGCACTCCAAACTCCTTGTATTGAAAGATTTATCAGAGCAATTAAGCTTCAGAAAGTAGTTGATGGTTTAAAATTCACTGTGGTTTTGTTTATTTGGGGGGTGGGGGGAAGACAACAAATGCTTTTTGCATTTGTTTAACTGGGTTATTTTAAAGCATACCGTTTGATAAAATGCTGGGTTTGGCGTTTCATGCAGGAGCTTTATAGTAGAAGAGAGGAGCTTTATGCCATGTGAGGATCTACTTTATGGCAGGATGTCCTTCAAAGGATTCAATCCAGAAATTGAGGTACTGTTAAAATGTTCTGTTTTGAGGTGGTGTTGCATTAGGATTGAAGCCCTTGGGAGCGGGGATTTGAGTGTTCATACTGCATGCTGTTTGGCCTTTGCAGCCCCTTCCATAAATCCTCCCAGGCAGAGGAAGTCCGTGATTCAAACCAAAATGCTGATCAATGCAGCATCTGGTAAATAGAAGCATTTTATCTCCTTGTGCTGATGGTCAGTAATTGCATGACTCCTGCAGATTTTCCTTCCCTGAAGGGAGGAAACTGTCCCACATGCTGCTCAGCAAAACAATAGCTCACTTTTCCTCCTGTCATTTAATTGAGAGTCCAGTCCTACAGACATTCAACTCTTAATTTTTCAACACTCTACTTTTGTAAGTAAGGGCTCAAAGGTTCCAAAGTAAAAATTGTGGGCTAGAGCATCTTTTAATTTCTTTCTGGCATGGTTCATGCTGATAAAACTACACTGAGATAGCAATAAAAATGTTACCACTGCACTGAAGCAAGAGAATGAAGGTGTAAGACGAAGAGGTATGCAAAGTCTATGCAAGGTAATTAGCTGGGGGATTCTTTTAGTTATTTTGAAATAGCTCTCACTGTGACTTGGTATATTATTCCTTCATGGTTTATACTGGTAGTTTATTGTAAATCCCTGCAGATATATTTTCCTTCTTAACAAAACCATTTCAAGGACTATGTGCTAACATCACAATGAAAAATTAATTACACTCTAATTCTCTGGTCTCCTGAAGATGTCTGGTGTGCCCTTGAGGATGTTTGAATAATACGATTCACTGAAAGCCCTGTCTCTGTGTTGCCCCTTTTCCCAAAGGCAAAGGCCAGGCTCGGTTTAGCAACAGGCAGGCATGTTGCCTTTTTGTCATGGTTTAACCTGAGCTGGCAACTTAAGTAACATGCAAGACTCCACCACATGGAGTGGCTACTTGGGAAGACAAATGCCATCACTCCAAATGTCCCCTTCCTTCCTTACTACTTCTTCCCTAGCTTTCCATGCTGAGCATGACACCACATGGTCTGAAACATCCCTTGGGGTCAGTAGGGATCAGCTGTCCTAGCTGTGTTCCCTCCCAACTCCTTGTGCCCCCCCACCCCAGCCCACTTGCTGGTGGGGTGAGGAGCAGGAAAATCCTTGCCTCCATGCAAGCCCTGCGCAGCAGTAAGGAAAACACCCCTGGTTATCAACAATGGTTCCAGCACAAACCTAAAATAGCCCCACACTAGCTCCTGTGACAAAAATTAACTCTGTCCCAGCCCAAACCAGCACACTTTTCCTCACAGGTTTTCATAACAGTATGCTCTAGCCTGACCAGGAGCAGCAACTAATGATTAAATTTGATTCTTACCTTTTATGTATTTCTCCTACCAGTGAATTTCAGTACAGTAGTCATTGTGTCAGGGTTACATGTTTAAGCTATTTCTTACTTTATTTTCAGAAGTTAATGATCCAAATGAACTCAAGGTGCAAGGAAGAAGAAATTGAAGTGGATGATAAAATGGAAGCTGATGTGTCAGATGAAGAAATGGCCAGAAGGTAAGTTATGTTTTATGACATAATCGATATCAGCTAGGGATGTGATGTTACTGCATTGTGTGTGGGGAAAATAAACCTAAAAAGCAAGCAAACACAATAAGTAAAAAAAAAAAAAAAACCAATAGATATGGTACTTTACAGAACTGATTGTCCGGGAATTTGGGTGTGTATTCAGTGGAATCTCCATCACTTCAGAGGGTAAATTATCTTAGAGGGTAAAATATCTTAGAGGGGTGTTCTGCCTTTTGATATCCAGGTGTTCTATGCTAATTCCATCCTTGTTCCAGACTGCTAACAAACCCAAATGATCAGAATGAATAATGTTGTAATAATGGTCATGTAGTACTTAGGCTTTATAAGCTTCTGATGAGCAGTTTTTTTACACCACTTAAATTGTTGATTAGATTTATGATTTGCTCCATCGACATTTTCTCTGGTTTTAGTAAAAGCTGTACATTTTTTATCGTTACAGATATGAAACATTAGTAGGAACAATAGGGAAGAAATTCTTGAGAAAAAGAGACCAGCGTGTACTCCAGGACAAAGAAGATGAAGATGGGGATAGTAACACAAGACCTAGCAAAAAAGCTAAGAAAAAGTTCTTAAAACCTCAGGATTGACATCAGCTGCGCAATTGGAACATACAGAAATGTGATCTACCAAATAGTACTACGAACTGGAGATTTGAAGTTTTTGCTATTTAATGAAAAGGATAGTTTTCTCAATGTGAGTCTGTTCTTGAAACTTCTACCATCCCCATGACAAACATTTTTCAAAGTGGATGTGTATAAAATGGATGTCATACATCCTTTCCTCTCTCAGCAGCTTTTAATGTGTGGGGCCCTAATCCATCAGCCTTTTTAAATCTTGTGCACAATTAGATCAAGTGTCACATGCAATCAAGAGCAACATTAGTTATAATTTATTATAACATCTGAAAGAAGTATTTGGAGTAAAAATGAGCTTTGTCCAATCTAGACCCTGAGCCAGGGTCAACTCTGATATAGTGGCCAGGTGACCACCAAGCTGCTCTGTCACTGCCCTCCTCAGCTGGGCAGGGGAGAGAAAATGCAATGAAAGGCTCCTGAGTTGAGGTCAAGAGCAAAGCAGACCCAGCTTGGGGAAAAAGAAAACTTACCAATCCAATCAGAGTAAAAGAGAACTAAAACCAAATCTTAAAACAACTTCCACCCCCCCCTCTTCTTTCCAGACTCAGATTTACTCCTGCTTTTTTCTACCTCCTCCCCAGGAGCAGCACAGAGGGATGGGCAGTGGGGGTTGTGATCAGTTCATCACACCTCATCTCTGCTACTGAGAGGGAGGGCTTCTCACACTCTACCCCTGCTCCAGTGTGGATCTCCCCCACGGGGTGCTGTCCTTCAGGAGCAGCCTGCTCCAGTCTGGGCCCCCAGTGTCACCAGTCCTGCCAGCAAACCTGCTCTGGTGTGGGCTTCTCTCTCCATGGGTCCACAGTTTCTGCCAGGAGCCTGCTCCAGAGGGGGCTTCCCTTCGGGCATCCACCTGCTCCTTGGGCTGAGATGGATCTCTGCTCCACCATGACCCTCCATGGCGGCAGGGGGACCG
>NW_010266137.1:8756-35072 GCF_000690775.1 Eurypyga helias
CTGCAGGGCACAGCTGGCCTCACCATGGGCTGCACCACAGTCTGCTGGGGGATCTGCTCTGGCACCTGGAGCACCTCCTCTCCCTCCTTCTCACTGGTGCCTCTCTCTTACTCTCTCCATCTGCAAGATCCAGTCTCTGGGGTGTGTTTTTCCCTCCCAGAGGCATTATGACTGTCACTGATGAGCTTGGCCTTTGCCAGCGGTGGGTCTGTCTTGGAGCCATCTGGCATTGGCCCTGTTGGACACGGGAGGGTTCTGGCTGGCTTCCACACGAAGCCTGTGGCCTCCCTGCTACCAAAACCTTGCCACACAAACACAATACAGCCATTCAGCTTTCACTGGTTTTTCTTATTACGAAAATTAAAACCTTTGCTTTCTTCAGATTGAAAAAAGCCAGAAGAAACAGTTTTTTTGGGTGGGGTTGTTTTTTGTTTGTTTTGGTTTTGGTTTTTTTTTACTGTGCTAAAAATAAGATGGGAAAAGAACAGAGAGATGAAATCAATTTTGCTGAATTTTATTTTTTTATAAAGCTTATTTAAAAATAGAGGGTTTTATAGTGAAACTTTCCTTTTTTAGAGAGTAAGACAAATATTGGGCAGCGCTTACAGTTTGACACTTGAGCATATTGTGAGTCTTGTCTCCCAATAGAAGTTTGCTAATCTTGTCTCTTTTTCAGGGGGAAAAAAAAAAATCCCATCTTATGATTATGTAAGTCTTGTCATAAAAGCATAATAACAGCTTCAGAAACATATTTGAAAGTTGAATAAAACCTGATTTTTTTTTTTTCTTTTTTGGTGGTTCATGATTGTGGTTTAGCTAATTCAGTGTAAAAAATGATGCTTAATACAGTCTGATAGAAGAATTGTTCCTGTTTTGTGCTGGCCAAGGATGTCCCCAGACAGTAGTTCGCTGCATGGACTTTCTCTGTTCAGCACGCAGCGAAGCCATCTGAAGTAATGTGAGGGTGGAAGCATCATGCCCTTTGGTCAGTCAGCGCTCTGGGCCTGTTGAAAAAAAGTCAGCGTGGTCTTGTCTAAAATGATAGCAGACCTCTGTATCCTGCTTTTCAATGAGAAGTATTTCTCTGTATTACTTCATGTCCCCAGCTAGATGTCTAAATTATTCATTCTTAATGATGACTCTCTAAAGAATGAGGAATTTGTTAAAATGAAGTAAGTAGTGGCCGTTCTGTCATGGACATGAGTTTTTGGGGTTATTTTTCCAACAACTCAGTGAAGCAAGACATGAAACTCAATTATGTAAAGAAAGAGACTGTGCTGCATTTTATGTGTGATATATGAACTATAATCAATATATCAAGAGCACCTCATTAGATATTCAAGATGGATCACACATGGAAAGAGAAATATACTTTTAACCTAGTAAGAAGACCTCATACAGGTGGAAAGTCTGTGATTCATGATCTGAGCTAGTTCTTCTGAGCTAATTAAATGCTACTGGTTCAATTACTTAAAATCTGATCATATATTATTGCTAGCTGAAAAGTTAATGATGGCAAGACATTTTTCTTCCCATGGAAAATGTGACCTGAGCTAAGAAATGATTTATTGTTGGTCATCACAAGAAAAACTCAGAATATGTCCCATTATTCTTTCTTGCTTATTAGTAGGAAAATTATTCCCCTTCAAATGCATTTCCTCAATGGAGAGTGAACTTTGGCATAGCTGTGGTGGAGGTGGGAAAATGTGTTCCACCAGCAACCAGGAGATGTCACTGCAGTTGCATGCCCTGAGGAGGGTGGGTTGGAGGTGGTTTCAGGGGTGACATGTAAAGGAGCTTTTGGGTAATTTGGTAACAATCAGTGGCTCAGATGAGCTCTATGTGAAGTTCTCCTTTCCCAAGGCTCTGTGCAGAGAGCTCTCCTGCCTTGGAGAGTTCTGTTCCGTCCAAGGGGGGGTAATCTTTTGCAGTTAGCAGGCGTTCGGGCATATGTTGGTCCTTAATTCCGTGTCATTTCCCTGAGGTATGGCTGGGAGTGAGAGGCGTGGTGCGTGGGTAAAAGCATGAGTGAACTCTAAAGCGCTTCCTAGAAAGTCTGATTTTGGAGTTTGGGAGGGGTGAGGGGTGGTTCTTCCGTTTCCTAAACATGCCCAACACCAACTGTGAAGAAACAATAGATTCTGGTTTATTGTCTTCAAATCTGGCTGCTCTGCTGTTCACGTTCAGCTGGGGGTAGGTGAGCCGTTGAGATGCCACGGTAAGACCAGCTACTGGTTTTTAGCACAGTCTCTTATTCATGGGGAGTTTGTAAAATGCGCTTTTAAAAGCACCATTTGTAGTGCATTATTGTGAGCAAGACAAAACTCAAAATCAGCCCTATGTGACTTTTTAAACGTACTGTAAGTGCCTAAAGTTACAAGCAGGCGTTTTGTGATGGGATCTTCTGAAATACCCATCTGTATTTCCAACCTTATAAATACAGATATGTATGTATTTTAAGTCTGGCTCGAGCTCCCCAGGAACATTCTGCTATATAAAATCTGTGCTTGAACTACTCTTGACAGAGATGTAAGTGTAGCGGTGAAATATTCATAGTGCGAACCCACATTAATTCAAGCTTTTTTGGCTCTGACGGAGTCTGGGATGTAGGTGCATTTTCATGTACAACTTCCCAAGCTGTAGAACTTTCCCATGCGGTCGTGTTTCTAAATGAAAAGCATTTCTTCTCTGAGAACAAAAGCAAGTTGGGTAAGTAGTAAGCATTTTTGTTCAAGAAAATGTCTACCTGCAAAATTTAATGGGAAAAGAATTCCCGGACACTGGAAGTGTTTGTGCCGGTTGGACTAAGGTTCCTGTTAAAGCGAACAAAGCCAGGCGTGCGTTGCAGTTCGTGCCCGCTCGCGGTGGCAAGTTTAAGCACCTCCTGGCAGGTGAAGTTTTGTCCCTCCCTTTGTCAGGCTGACAGTGTTTATTTCCATAATAACTGCTCATGCTGGCAAGGTGGAAGTATTGAGCACCTTCATCTTTCTTGCTGATGTTTCTCATCTTGTTACTTTTATTGTGCTTAGTATTAGTACCTTAAAATATCCAGGACCAGAGTCCAACCCAAGTGAGCCATCCTGTACCCCCCCTTTAGTAATGCATGAGCTGGTTAAACTTTGATTCTCTGCAGGGAGGGGGGATGTTCAGTGGAGCCATGGAGTTTGACCCATGTTCCGTGTCGTGTTTCCTAATAAGACACTTCATTATACAATTCTACAATCGCTGATGGCTTGCTTTGCCACTGGGCATGGTGTGCGTGTGTAATGGGCAGCTGGGCTAGGATTCCAGGACTTACTCCAGCCTTCAGGCTTAAATTGTCCCGCCTTTCTGTTAATTGGAATAACCATACTTTTAAATTGTATTTGGAATTAGACAAGCCCTGGGTGGAGGGAGTTCTAAGTGTTTCTTCTGCTTCATTTCAACAACAGTCAACAACTGGAACTGCACAGTAGCTTAGGCTCTCCTTAGACCTTTCTCAGAGGTTGTTACTAATGCATAGTGGTGGTGAAGGATGTCAAACATCCCATGTTTCCTTTCTGCATGTGAATGCAAGTTTCTCTGAGGGCTGATGCTTTAAGGACTTGGCTCTTTTCGTTTTCTTCTCAGGCTGGGAGAGCCTCTGCCTTCTACAATAATGCCTTGCTAATGAAACCTCAGAATGAGGCCTCTGGATTTGGTTGGTTCTGTTTGTTTTTAAACTGTGTTTCCACCTCAGTAAGATCTTTCAGTGTCCCCTGTCACCCCTTGCCTGGCCCTCAGTTCCCTGTCCCCATGCCAGTACGTGTGCACCCAGGCCATCATCTGCCCCCACAGCCTATCAGCAGCGAAGGGCCGGCGCGCATCACGGCCAGCCCAGCAGAGGAGATGACTGCTGGGCCTCCTCTTTGGTGATCGTCGTCTTCCTCAGCCTACGAGCTCCTTACCCGGGAACCTGTAGGAACTTAGCATCTCCAGCACAGCTGTCAAATTTATTCAATACTGGCGTCTTCAGTTCACGAGGTTTGTGGTGGGAAGGGTTGGCCAGCAGATCGATAGTGTGATTGAACCAAACTCATTTACTTAGCAAATGGTGTGTGCAGGAATCATAGAGTTGGGGGTGGGGAGGGGCTGCACTCACAGCAACTCTTTATGGGTTTATTTTCCTTTATTTATTTTCAGGTATACACTTGCAGCATTTGTGAGATTAATGACTATATGATGTCTTTGAGCAAAAGGATACGCTATCAGTGGGAGGAATCAACATTTGAGCAGTACTCAGGTTTATCATAGATGGGGGGAAAGATTTTTCAGTGTTTCTGCTTTTTTGATGCATTTAAGAATGTTTCTCCTTTCTTAGTGGTTTTCTTGGCTGGGCTTTTTGCAGAGAAGCATGGTAGGGGGAACAAGAATTTTTCAGAAATGGGGAAACATGATTATGAAATAATTCTAAAGAAAGGGATTCCTTTAGATTTGGTTGCTCTTCGAATTTTTTAACTTTGGCGCAGCTGAATGAATTCGCTTGTGACGCTATAGCTCCTGTGCTAAGTGGTTCTCATTCAGGATAGCCGTATGGACTCCCGTATTTGCTATACAGAGAGGGCAGAATTAAGGGTATAGCAGGGTTAGCTTCATTGCTCTACCTTTGTTATACAAATAACTCACAATGCTAAAAATAAAAAATTCCTATCCCTTTTGGGACAGAAGTAAATCTAAACCAGTTGTGATGCTTAAGCACCATTCACCCTTTATAGGATGATTACTTATCAGAAGCAAAGCTTGTAGGAATCTCCTTAGAGCCCATCAGCCACAGTAACATTGCAATATATACCATTTTCATCACCGGAAAACTACGTACATACCAAAAGTTACTTTGGGCAGTTTACTGCAGTAATAGCAAAAGGGATACACATGATGATTATTTTCATTTTCTACCCTTTTGTCTAAGGATGATGGTGAAAGCATTATGTCTCCTAATGCTCCTTTCAAAGATGACATTGCTTTACTTATATTAAAGGTAGAGAAATGAGATGAGCTGCAAGTGGTTAGATCTTGTGAAAAATGAAGTTTTAAATGTGTACTTCATTGTCTTAATGCTCACAGATGACTTTTCTCCTTATAATAACAATAGAAAATATGTTGGCAGCAGAACACAATTAAGAATCCATACTGCTATTTATATGCTATAGGCACTCCAAAATTCCCCAGACATATTTCTTACCCAAGTTTATAACCAGATTCAAATCAGATCTTAGTTTGTGCCAAAAATTGAACTGCAGTCATCTCACAGCAAATAAGTCTATTTACCTGACTGAAGACTCAAATTCCTGATTTTTCCCAGAGTGAAATGCCCTTCAATCTCATATTAATGTATTTTTCCATCAGTCGCCTGCAGAAGAATCCCACGATCTTGCAGTAGTGATTGCACAGACTGCAGAAGGTACTGTACATACGTAGAATTATTGTAGGTTTTCCTGCTCGTCTAGATTGTGTAAAATCCTTTGACATTAATTGGGACAAGTTTTCTATCTAGGGTTATGTTGAATTTCTCTTTGAGGGTTTTTTCCACCTCTTTGTCCTCAAGAGTTACGAATTCCACCAGATCCATATTTTCCTTGTAGTTGTATGTGGTCTCTGACAGTGTCCACCCAATTAGGGCACGAAAGCCTCCGGTGGTCTGGAGGGTGCAGATGGACTTCTTTGTAAAGAGGGAGTCTGGGGAGGTCTGAAGGTACGTGCACTGGGAACGGAAGTCTTCCACTGTCCGCGGCTCAAGGCTGAACATATAAACTTTCCGACACTCTTTTTTCTCCAGAAGATCACAGTTAGAGAAATTTTGATTCGGGATATATTGTTTCCGTCTCATTTTCTCAAGGTACCAGATGGCATTTTTTTCTGTGAAGCGAAAGATGCCAGGAGCCTGGGGCTGGTCTTTCCCCGACACAAGCTCCATCGGTTGCCACATCTGATAGGATACGCCAAAGCCGCCGTCAACAATGTAGGCTTTGCCATCAATAACTACCTTTACGAGGAGGTGGGTCATGATGCTGGCGTACGCGTTTTGGTGTGGGTTGAACACGTAGGCTCCCAGAAAGCTGGCGTCATAGCCCAGGCATTTCAGGACCCAGCCCAGCAGCTGGTTGTTTTCCATGCACCAGCCACCCCGCTTCCTCCGCACAATTTTGTTGTAAACGTGCTCCAACTCCAAAGTAATTTTCTCCCCACAGTGGATGCTGAGGTTTTCGAAGGGAACAGCACGGATGTGGTGCTGGAATATGTCGGTTAAGGTTTCCAAATCTTGTTTTTCAGGGGAACCTTTATAGCCAGTTCTTGCAAAATACTCTTCAAGGTTCATGTCTCCTGTAAAAGAAGGCAACGTTTTGGTTTTGTTTCTTTAAATCAATGTTTTGCGATGCTGTAAAACAGCTGCCCAGGCTGCTGCCAGCAAAGATGCTTTAATCTACTGAACCTCGTCAGAGCAGATTTAAAGGTAACAAGTATTCCTATCAAATGGTTCCCAGAGCAAAGAAGAGCAGCACACGAGAGGGTTTGCTCGTTGTCTTACAGCAAACAGCAGATGCAATTTCAGCTTGCTATGCGACGGCCGCGAAGCAGGGATTTGCTGTATTTGCATTGTAACAGCGGGGTTAAGAAGAAATGTAAGGTCAGGCTAGGGAGGGTTCATGAAAATGCCTAAATCCACTGTTGAGTGAAAGGAGTGTCAGTGGGGGAAGCGGTGTCGCCTGCCAGTTGGAGGGAGGATTCACATGTTCTTTTCATGAGTCTGCCACTGATCTACGTGACGGTAAATTAACTGCTCGCTCAGTACACATCGCTCCTTCACCGCTTAGAAAAAGTGAAAATGATACTCCCTGCACGTTTTGTAAAGTGTCAAGTTTTATTCAGATAATTACAGCTCAAAAAAAACTCTGACCTTTGCAAGAGCCACAGACCATTGAGTCTCTTGTCTGCTCTGAATGTTGCACAAACTCATTTGGTGTTGGAATAATGAATCTGAATGGAGGCGACTGACCTAGGAGACAAAGAGCACATGTCTGTTCCCCACTGTGCCCCACATCTCATGTGGTGCCCTGAAAATGGACAAGGGGCTGCTTTACATCTCTCTAGTCCTGGCCTTTCTCAAAACTCTTGACTTTATTCCTTCTGGAGGAGGCATAGCTAAGAATTACTGAAGCCTCATAAACGCATCCCTGGTCTGTCCTCCCTCCAGCAGTGCCCACCTCCTGGGCTGCCTTGGGAGGACTCCTCGTGAACAAGATTGCTCAGTGTGGAACTATTCAGCTTCGTTTCTGCCTTCTAATACCATGGAAAGTCACACGCAGTCACCTGGCCTTCGCAATGTCCCATCACAGTCTGCTGGCCACCGGCACGAGCTGGATGCTTGGTAAGTACCTGGTAGATACTGTTTGTAAAATACACTGTAGATTGTCTGCTTGGGTTTGGAGCTGGCCACAAAACATTTTGAAGGCTTGAAGCTTTGCAAAGAAAGCATTAAGCCTTTCGGCAGCCTAGAGTAACTGAAAATATTTAGCTTCTTGACAGCCCACAAAACTACTTGGGAGTCTTTTGTGCATACAGTGAGCTGAGGTTTAGACACCTAATATTAGCAACTCAGAAAGACTATTGTGTTTGGATAAATTCAGCGGTGAACCATTGAATGTTTACCGCCAACGAGGATTTCCCAAGATGGTTTTCAGTGACAGATTCACGATGTGCGTATGCATGGTGTAGCAGCAGCTGTCCAAAGTGAACGGAGAGCCCCATCAAAAACCGCGTGTTATCTTCTACAGACAGGAATTTAGCTTCCAGTGATATTTAAGTGTATTGTTGGAGGATATTCTCAATGTAATACTTCTTAAGTAGAACATAAGACTTCTGGCACTTCTTTTCTTTTGATTTGTAGAATCCAAGCCTATCCACTCCTACCCGCTCAAATTTTGAATGCTAAATAGCTCCTACCAGCATAAAGCTGGCTCTCAAGGTTATATTATTTGCAATTTCTCATTGCAGCTCCATAATATGATTGATCAGTGTTAGATCTTGACTGTAGGAGATGAAAGCTATGGTTCTTTTTAATTGTGAGCAGATCAGATGAAAAGCTAGGTACCGAAAAGGTAGTCCCACAAATGTGGCTGTAATTTATGCAGAGAAAAACATCAGCAGAAGAACTTTAAAGGACTAATTCTAAATGTGCAAATGAAGGTGCTCATATGAAAGTATGCCTTACCAGGACTGTACACACTCCTGACAGTAATTCCACTGTTAAAACGCATTATCTGTCTACCTTTATCCTAATACATCAGCAGATGGACTCTCTGGGGTTCGCAACCAGAGTTTGTAATTTCTTTTTTTTTAATTTGTTTTTAAATGATATCATTTTATTCCCATAAAGCAGATTCTATTGATTATTAGATTGCTTTTTTGCTTCCTTTGCATTTGCAGTATTTTGAAATAAAGCTAAAAATCTAAAAGAATAACTTCCAACAAGAGGTTGTAGTTCTAAATTTATATCTACTATTGTATCTAAACAAAAGCATCTCTCATAGTCAAGTGAATCTCCTCCTGAGGAGCGAAAGGTAGAATTGAAGATCTATTATCACTGTTTTGCCCTATTTAAGAGCCCACATTTAGCAGGTGATATTTTAGCTCTATATTCACATGTTTATATAACATTTTTACTAAAAAGAATATTGCTTATGTTATTGCCCATGGCCTTTACCATCATAAAGAAACCAGGCTGTTTGTTTCTTTCTTTGGAGGTTTTTTTCCAGAGAATTAACTTACCTCTTAAGAAAACTGTATTTATTGATGTATTCAGCTTCTGGGTTGTTTATTACTGGGGCAGCAGTCAGTAAAGCCAGGAGTGGATACAAATGGTGAGGGTTGTCTTCCTCTCTAAGCTCTGCTGACCCTCATTCCTGAATCTTAAATGCCAAGAAAGGGCAGAGTCCACCCAAAATGAATGCACATTTTTGGACTTCACTGATCCATGGGCAAATTAAACTTTGCTTCTTCTCTATTAGTAGATGTTTATGTTTTCCCCTGGTTAAGACAAGACTGAACTTGTTTTCCCTGTAAAATAATTACAGTAGACAGTTGCAAATGGCTCCACAAGTTTTTAAAATTGTTATTGTTATTTTGCAAGGCAGCACTTTGCGGTGGAGGACAGTCATCTACTTCCTTGTAGGTGTGCCGAGTCGCCAAGGTATTGCAGGCTCTGTGTCCCCATGCTCTACAAATGCACAAAATGACCCTTCTTTGCCCACAAAGGAACTTTTTCGACCTATTCAAAGGTTCAGCTGCAGCAGGCAGTTACCTTGGAGCTGCCACACCCGGTCAATACCATGACAGGTATTTATTTGCACAAAGTAACGCATCTCCTCTCTAAAACTTGGCCGTCTGCCTCTTCAAAACGTTGCAGGGCCCTTTGGTTAATTCTCTCCCTGTCGCCTCTTCATTTGCTGGAGGTGAAACGTCTTTTGGGAAGGCAAAGAGCACATCAGCCTGAGTCTAGGAAGGCATCTGAGTTGTAGGCACATCAGGGGCCCCGTGAGTCTGCACGGGTGACTAGTACGAGTGTCAGTCTTTTCCTGGGCTGAGGACCCGTGCTCTTCTGTCGCTCTTTCATGATACATCCTGTACAGTACCTACCACTGGTACCATGAAGGTAAAAGGGTTTTTGCTACGTGTAACTTGCTGTGAAACCACACCGGTGGCATGTCCTAACTTGCCAGTGTTTTCTTTCTCATCTGCAGTATTGCTTGTTGAAGGTAGCTTTTGTGCAGAATGCTGTTCGTTACAAATATGAAGAGTTCTATCTATAATACTGTCAGGCCTGCTTGATATTGCAGGAAGGTTAGGCCCCAAAAGTTTAGATTATCGTTTGCAAATGTTGATCTCCCTTTGACTGTTTCCATATTTTTTATACCAAAATCCTGATTTTTTTTTTAAGAATTGTTGAATCATCCCAGCTTCTACTGATTTTTGTTTTGATTTCAGAGACACAGGAAAATCAGACTTGGAAAAATTTGTTGTGCAAAATTAGAGGACTTCTGAGCATTTTTTTTTTAAGTGCCCTTACATAAATAGCTCACTTTAAGTCAATCTCTGGTAAGGGAATGGGACTCAAGTCTTTCAACTTATTTCATCATAAGCTAATCAGCACATGATAGTGTCTTGTTTTGAGAAAGTCTTAACCTTTCCTTCTTTATGAAGTCTTTGAAAGCCAAATTCAGCTCAATCTTCTATTTCAGACTGTTAAAGGAAGTGAATAATTTGTAAAACTCTGCTGAGAAGAAGATTGGAAATAATACAAAAAAGGTTAGAGGTCTTCTGTGAAAAATGGTAGCACAGCTTCTCCTTTCATATATTTTGTGGCAAAGGAGACCAGAACGATATCTGAAATAAAATGAGACCCAGAGAGGTGGAACAAAATGTTATGGAGTCAAAAAGCAATTTCCATATGAGCAAATTAGAGGAAGTAATGTCTCCGTTTCTGAAGAAAGAGAAACTTAACAAAAAATATACAATCAGTATATTAGCAATGTACTTGAGTTTACCAAGCTTCATGTTCATATGAGTAGCTCTATTTTAGAATCAGATTCATGTTAATTTTAATGTTAATTTTAGAACTTTTTAGAATGGATATTTAAAGATCCGTCTAGAACAGCGTTAGAATTAGATCGTATCCACTAAATTAGGTGGCAAGCCACGAACGTTTACTGGTACGAGTTTGTTCTCCAGCACTATATTGAATATGTCTTTCAGTGTCTTCTCAACCTCTTCATCTGTAAGAGTTGTGATCTGCACCAGGTCCACGTCCTCCATGTAGTTATACTTCACCTCAGAGAAGGTCCATCCAACTAAGGCATAAAGCCCTTTGGTGGTCTGGAGACTGCAGATTGACTTCTTCTGAAGTATGTTGTCTGGAGACACTTGCAGGTATGTGTTTAGCTCCTGAAAGTCATCGATACGTCGTGGCTCGAGAGTGAATGTATAGATTTTTCTGATATTCCCCAGTTCTGGTGTATCAGTGGGAGAGACACTTTGCTGAGGAATATAATGCTTCCTTTTGACTTTCTCAAAGTACCAGGTGCCGTTGTCTTCCCTGAAGCGGAAGATGCCAGGGATCTGGGGTTGATCCTTCCCAGAAACCAACATCAATGGCTGCCACGCCTGGTAGGCACCACCAAAACCAGCATCTACTATGTAGGGATTTCCCTTGATCACCACCTTCAGTAGGATATGATTTATCTGAGCAGTGTATGCCCTCTCTGCTGGGTTATAACTATTTCCTCCAAGAATACAGACATCATACCCTAATTCTTGCAAGGCCCAAAATAAAAGGTGGTTGCTTTCCAGGCACCATCCACCACGTTTCTTTCTCACAATCTTATTGTAAGTAGATTGTAAATCCAGTTCAATTGTCTCTCCGCAATGCATGCTGAGGTTTTCAAAAGGAATTGCCTGGATGTGATGCTGGAAAATGACTGTTAAGGTTTGCAAGTCTGCGTCCTTGTGGGTCTCGTTGTAACCAATTCTTGTGAAATACTCTTGAATGTTCATTTTGCCTGTGTGGGCAGAAAAATAGCCAGTTACTGTTATGCAGCTGTCAAGAGGTTCACTCCTGTTTCTGTAGCACAGGTTAACCAGCCTGCAAATGTAGTGTAGGCCGTTTCATTGAGGGTTTGAAAGAAACTTGTGCCCGTGACAGGAGATGAATGCAGACTGGACCTGCCTGTCTCATCTGTATTTCTTAAAGAAGAGATGAGGATAAGAGCAGGTGACAATAACAAAATCCCTCTCTCCGATCTTGCCTTCAACCCAGGTGGATGTCATTCCTATGGGAAGACACAGCATGTGGCACAACAGAATCTCTGGCCCCAGATGAGAGTCCCATGTGACAAAAAATTAATAAAACTCACAAACAATGGGTTTGCAGAAAAGCTGCTCGACCATACCAGCATACAAGCCACCGCAGTTTCTTACTGTTTCTTTTACCCTAACAGGTAAGCGGTTCTTTATTTATCCCACAGGATAAATAGTTTAACTGGAAGGTTTTATATTCATGGCTTCAGCTAACTGGGATTAACATCTCAGTGTGTCACCATTTTAGACAGGCTTCCATGTGAAGTAGATTGTTGTTTTCTTAATCTCTTTAGTTTCCCAGTGGAGTTCACACAGAGCTTTGACCCTGGCTGTTGAAAGGAAGGAACTGTTGATTTTTCTAACCTGAGTCAGAGGAATTGATAATTACTAAGAATACATTCAAGGGATGCTCATCGTTTTTTGATTTCTTTTATCATCTTTTACAAATCAAAGGCCTTAGTTTCAGCCCAAATTATTGGATATATTTTGTGTCTTTGTGTCTCCGATCCCTTTTCCTTTCATAGCGGAAAGAAACCGTCACTGGTACTGGCTGCGTGGCCAAGTTGCAAGAGGTTCCTTATAACGCTTCTAATCCATTGACTCATCTGGTATCTGGAAGGGTTTTTTTGCCTTTAATTTAGATTTAATTTGGCTTTTTTCCATGCAAGGATATTTATTGTCCAGAATTACTCTCAATCTGCTAAGGACTGTATAATTTCCAAAAGGTCTGAGGATTTCTTGTTCCTTGAAACAGGTTGCACCTTCCCTGGGAGGATTTTCCAAGACTTATTTGATGTAGCTGAGATGAAAGAGATTACCTTCTAGGGACTATCCTCAGCTTTGGTCCAGCTGCTCCAGGGCTAGGAACGACCAGTGGTTTGACCCCGTGGCCATGCCAGCACTCAAGCAAGTGCTGGGGGATTTTGGAAACCCCACCTCAAACACATAGGTGGAAATAGCCCTGCCCCAGCAGGTGAGCACATCAGATGACCTATTCTCTACACTTTAACCCCATTTTTTGGTGCCAGCAGTACAACTTACTTGACTTAGTTGTATTGCTCCTGATCTGCACTGATACCAGGATTCAGACTGGCTGATGCAAAACAACAAGAAAATGTAATAAAATAGAGGACTATCCCAAAAAGGGAATAAGAAATAAAGATTTTTACTTCAAAAGGACCCAAAGAAGCTACATGAAAAAACAGTAATGTATCCTTGATACTGCATTTTATGGGCTTTTTCCATCCCTTTTTTAGGACAAGGGCACTCATCTCTGGCAGGATCTCCTTGGAAACGCTGGTTGTAGAAAGCCATTCTCCCCGAACAGAGAGTGCACGTGTATGCTGGTAAGCTCATCCTGTGGTCCTCTGCCTCGGTTTTCTTTCTGTTCCTACTTCTGGCCATTCTGTGTAGCCAGATCAAAAGATCTTTTCCCTGAGACAGGGTCAAGCTGAACCTCTGTGACCAGGAGGGCCCCGAGTGATTCCATTAGCCTGGTGGGCCTGATATGCTTGAAATTTGCTTTTAAGGAAAAACCAATTGGTCCCTGCTGTGGGCCAGCAGCAGAAGACCTGATGCCCTCCCTATAACCTGCCTCCTGGGTCTAGGTGTCCCCATCACCCCGGCGAGACTCTATAACCAGCTCCCCTCTTCCAGCCATAAGCAACCTGCCATTGAGAGCCTCCATGGGGTGCTGGCAATGAGGCTCCAGGAAAACATATTTTGGGAAGTTGGCAGCCTGTGCCTCAGTTTCCCCAGCTGCCCCTTCTCTGCCCTCATCAATGTAGAGGCAGCCTCCTGGTGGCTGACAAAACGGGCTCTGATCTTAATGAATACTAAAAGAGGTTTAAGTATAATAAAGCTGCAGTACAGAATCACTGACGTTAGGGAGTGTTCACGTAAACCAGCGTTTACTCCCTCACCTTCGCAGAAGCAGCTTTTCTCCTTGGCACAGCCGTTCCCACCACACTCACAGTGGAGGTGCAGTGAGCTCTTGCCGGGGGGGACGGTTTGCATTCCAAAACCTGGTTGCCAAATATCTTAAGACTTGATCCAAATCTCAGCCTCGTTTGGGCTGGCTTCCGTAGCAGCCGAGTTTCGCTCCGCGGTCGTGCACGCCTGCGGGAGCAGCGTGGCGGGTAGCGAGACTCAGACCTTAGTTCTGCCTGTCTGCAGGCGTCCCTGCGGGTCGCTGTGTCCTTTCATAATTAGTCTGCGTAGGTCTGTGCTGCAGTTCGTGAGAGGCTTCCAAGGTTGGATCCTCTTGCACATACCTATACTATTTGTTTGATTTTAAGCTACACCGTGAGGCAGGAGCTGGGTTTTCATACACTCTGGCTCGGTATGAAGGGGTTGTAAGTCTCAAGCACTTGATCTTTGTACTTGGACAATGTCCTCGCGATGCGATGTGTGCTGCCAGCCGTGGGCTTGCTGTAATTAATACTTTGCTAATATGCCGTCAGTGCTGAGCACACGGCATGCAGTCACACAGGGGTGGTCTTTTCCGAACAGGCTGACCCACAGCTGCAGGATGAAGTTAAAGATCAGACACTCAGGAGCTTACCTCTCAGCCAGCGAGCTCAGGCTTTCCACCCGGGTTTGCTCCAACTTCCCAGGAAGAGGTGTACTGGGATCAGCTGCTCTTAAAGGTCCAGGCTGCCTTTACTTCCTGGCAGGGACAGCATCAGCCTCCAGCACAGCAGGAAAAGAGACGAGAGAGTTTCTTCTTTTATAATAATATTCTGATGGGCGTATTTGTATTGGCGTATACATGGAGTGTTCTGAGGGGTTTATTGCTGTATTTATGTTGGCATATGCGTAGAACGCCCTGACTTGCAACTCACTGTGTTGAGAAAGAGACCGGAAATGATTCAGTCCCCAAATTACTTACAATAATGAGTAGATCTTAACTTTTCCTGTTAGTGGTTGAGAACTGAAGCACTCCAGTAATGCAAAGGAGACAGTGTGGGTATCGCAATCTTTGTAAGTGGTTATGACCCCAGCCCCAGAGGTCACCCGGGTGCTTCGGTCTCGATGGTTGCATCTATGCTGAAGCATCAGCGGTTCAAATTTTGATAGGGATTTTACACTGTTGATACTCACGTGGCCTGGATCCCTGTAAGAAGTGACTTATGATTGAAAGCTACTAATCCAAGACAAGGAAATCCCCAATATATTGGCAGGGGATGGGAACTGTTGAATTAATCACACCGCAGCAAACTATTCTGCGTGGCGGATACCAGACATGCAATGCAGCAAGGTCAGATTTTCAAAGTAATTTGGCTCTTTAAATCCCTTTGGGTTCAAAGAGAAGCCTTGTCCTTTGGCAGCAAGGATGCTGGGCCCGTAGAGTGCTGCACTCGCTGAGCCTGCTATGCCTTTAAGGATTTGTCTCCAAAGTTAGCGATAAGGAAAAAGCAAACTAGTGCAGTCTGAGATGAAAAGCCTCTTTTTTTTTTTTTTTTTTCCTCCCCTTCCAACAGAGATTCATTCGATTGCTCAGCAATAAAATCTGCTTCTGTGGGTGTGCTGATCAGGGGAGCCAGAAGTGCTGAGCTGCGCATGTGCTCAAGGAGGTGAGTCAGCTGAAAGCAAAGTGGGTTTTTTTCCTATTGTCATTTGCCCTTCACGTGCTGAACTTCTTGGGCAGTGGGAATAACATCCTACTCGTTCCCCCAAAGCACGAGAAACACCCAGGCATGGGGAGAGGAACGGGCACAGCCCTTTCTAGCTGTTGCCCATGTCTGTTCCCACAGATGATGGAGCTTCTTGGCTCTACTGTGGACATTATTCTGCCCCACACCTCTGCGAGTCCTGGCTGGGCTTTTACCTCTGCCCAAATGCTCGACTCCAGCTGTCAGGCTGCTGCAAGGATAAACCCACCGAGTTTAGCTCCTTCAGCCCCTCACTAGTGCGGGTACCAAAGAACGATACAGCTTGCAAACGAGCCAGATCCTGGGACAGTTTCTCCTGACCATCTGTGGGGCAAACTGCTGGTGGACACTACAAGAAGCCCCTTTTTCACCTCCGATCTACTGCAGGGTCAGTCATTAACATTTCATTTCGTTATAGGAGGAGGAAGCTTCATGTGCTATAAGGGACTATTGCACACATGCAGCCAGACACATATGGGTGAGTTGAAATATGAAAAAATGGGGATTTGGGAACTCACTGTGTATCTATGAAATATGTTACAAATGTGCAGAATAGCTTTTATTAACTATAAATTGCTGGTTGTAGAAAGCTGCACATATTGCATAACAAATAAAGAAGGGTCACTGAGTTATTGTATTTTTAAAAGCCTTAGCTGCAAAACATTAGCACAAATAAGACAACTGCAGTGATTAATGATTTTTTTTACTTTGGGGATACATGTTGTGATTCAGGGGAAAACCAGCTGAACAGTTCTCCTTCACAATTGTTCATGGTTTTTATTTAATTATAATTCACTTATATAATTTACTTAATTCTAAGTGCATAGTTGTAATGCTTCCAAGATTTGTACATAAAGGAACATCAAGCATCTTCTCAGAGGCCAAAGCGATCACATTTGAGCAATTTCTCATACTAAAAATCTTAGCCTTTAGGTATCTGATTAGGATTCATCATTTCTCTTTGTATCAATATAATTAGTATCACTGCAAACACATCCTCAGTAGAACAGATACGTTTCAGAAAAATAATTCTGCGCATGTGTCTGAGTTCAGCCACGATAATTAACGTGCAATCGCACTCGGAGTAGGGTCTTACGAGACGAGCGTGTGTTCCCGAGCAGTCTGCTGCTGGGTGGTAGCAAACCAAATGCATGGGAGATGCTTTCAGTTCAAAGAAATACTGCTTTTTGGTTATGTCACTGAGAGACTAGAAACCGTGTAAGGTCTGAAAACAAGACGGAATTGTCTGTTAATACTTCTTATCGCCGGTTTTAGGCCATGAATAGCCCACCCATCAGTATTCACACAGTGCAGCACAGATGTGGGACTGTCCGACTGCCACGTGAGGGGGTGTTGTGAATGCAGGAGGAAAAAGGGCAGGCTTATGGCTTAACTGTAGCAAACTCAGTCCTGGATGTCTTTGTTTTTATGGCTATTAAATTCCAAAAATAACACAGTGTTCATTTAAGAGATGGGTATGATTTTCCCCAGGTGGCAGCGCAAAGTAATAGAGAGGCATACAGCTCCATCACCCTGCTCTGCTGCTCTGGTTGTATTTGGAAAAGCTTTTGAGAGATGAAAGGAGTAGGGAATGGGCAGAGTCTGCTTCCAGCTAAGCACAAACAGAAGGGGAGGGATTTGATTGAGCTAGGAACAAATTATTTGTACCCAAACCAAAGAGAGATGCAGGAGCAGTTGTGAAAATCAATTTCTCTTCCAGATTCATGCTAATATGACCTGCCTTACACTGGTGTAGCTGGAAAGAAAAAGCTTAACCTTTAGATGCTTGTCAGAAACAGGGGGAAGGGATTGCATGTAATACCACTGAATTGAATTATAATTCAGGCAGTGAGTTAAAACAGCGACAACCTGCTCGTATTGATGGGTACAAACTTCTTCTCTAGTGTTATATTGAATTTCTCTTTCAGTGTTTTCTCCATTTCTTCATCTGCCAGAAATCTGATTTCCACCAGATCCATATTATCTTTATAATTGTACTTGATCTCGGTGAGTTTCCACCCCACCAGAGCCCGGACGCCGTCAGCAGTCTGCAGGCTACAGATTGACTTAGTCACAAAGAGCGAGTCCGGCGCTGTCTGCAGGTGGGTGTTGCGAGCTCGGAACTCTTCTATGTCTCGTGGCTGAAGGGTAAAGAGATAAACCCGACGGCAAACTTCTTTTTCCACATTATGGAAACTGGAGAGGCTTTGGTTGGGAACCCACTGCTTCCTCTTCACCTTTTCGAGGTACCAGACCCCACTGTCCTCCACGAAGCGAAAGACCCCAGGGGTCTGTGGCTGGTCTGTCCCCGAGATCAGCTCCATTGGCTGCCACATCTGGTAGGCCATCCCAAACCCGCCATCCACAATGTAGGATTTGTCATCAAGCATCACTTTTAGCAGCAGGTGATCGATTTCATCGGCGTACGCGTCGTACTCTGGGACGTAAACTTTTGATCCCAGAAGGATGACGTCATAGCCGAGGGTTTTCAGGACCCAGGATAAAAGGTGGTTGTTTTCCATGCACCAGCCCCCACGTTTCTTCCTCACTATCTTGTTGTATGTCGCTTCCAGGTCCAGCTCAATGCTTTCTCCACAGTGGATGCTGAGGTTTTCAAAAGGGACGGCCCGGATGTGGTGCTGGAATATATCCGTCAAGGTAGCCAGGTCTGGCTTATCGTAGGAGCCCCAGTAAGAAATTCTGCTGAAATACTCCTTGATGTCCATGCTGAGAGGGGGGTGTGTGAAAAAAAAATAATAGGTTGTGTCAGAAGTGACAGAAGGACCTTCCCCATCCCTTATGACAGGGCGCTCATCAGCATGGGCAGCCTGCTCAGAAGAGGAGCCGGATTTGACTAATGGCCCTCTCAAAGGCAGCTGAGTGTGAGTATTAGCGCTGAGGGAAGCCAATGGGATGCTGCTGATGAGCACAAATGTTATTTTTAATTGTTTCTTTTACAGCTGTGACGAGAGGCTCCAGCTGTGCTAAGCACATTTCAGTAGAGAGTTCCTGCCCAGCAAAGCTACAAATCTCCGTAGGAAGGAACAAAAACAGTAGCAGCACTGTTTCCCTCCCAGAAATTATAGGAACTGAGACTCCCCAGCTCTAAACCGCTTTCCTTGTGGTTTGACTCGGGGATGTAGAAGCCGAAAACAAACCCTCCCACTTGCAGAGCAATCCAGAGCCTCCTCTGCAACAAAACCTGAAAGAAATCTGCCCTGCTGTGGTATTTTCTTCATTATTTAGGCAGCCTGGCTGGTCTCACCTGCTCCTGCTCACCATGCTGGTGGTAGCAGACATGGCCTGGAGCACAGAAGGTTTTTTTTAGGGCAGAAAAGACCTATTTTTTACTGCATCTGCTGTGAGCCAACTCCCCACAGCACAGCTTAGCTCTCCTGGGCTCTGCTAATGACAGCCCTATGCCAGCAGCAGGAGGAGGAAACTAAGGTTTGGGCCAAAACTACAAGTTTCAGGGGGCCCCACATTTTCTGACATTGTTTTTTGCGATGCATTTGCTCCTTCAACTCATAGTCTCCTGAGCAGCAGGCGTCTGCCCATGGGTAAGGGACTGGGAATCGCCCTCCCCAGCCTGGCAGAAGGACTCAGTGGAAGGCTGTTTCACCGGGATGGGGTGGAAAGCAGCTCAAGCCCTCCCAGCCCATGGTGCTAAGGTAAGAAAAATGGGATTTTGATGTAGCCAAGTACTTCCATTGTTTCTCCCCTGACACCGCTGGATTTCAGACATCTCTGAGTACAGAGCAATGCTGTCCAGATTATTGACCCAAGAGGTCCCAAAACGTTCTCAAGTTCCTGTGTAACCTGTTTACCTTAAGGTAAAATTGTAAGAAAAAGCCCAGTCTGACAAAAAATGGTGCACCCCAAATTGCATGGGATTTGCTTGAAAGATACTTTCAGTATAGAAACAAAGCAACAAAACCACAAAATTTCCATGTGGTGCAATATCCTGGCAGAGGGTATATCCACTTTTTGGCTACCCACATTTCATAACCTTTAGGGTTGCAGCCTTGCAGAAATCTGTAGTTATTGCACCCTGGCCACTGCCACAGCACCAGCATCCAACAAGCAGGCCTGAATGATCCCTCATCAGGTTAAAAGCATCAGGTTATAATTCTGGGGATTCTCTTTGCTCAGCTTTTGGCTCATTCCCAAACTTTCCCCAAAGCCCCGGAACTACAGTCATTTTCAAAGACTTGGCATAAACCTAGTTCTTGCCATGTGAACTTAAAACCAGCACCAGCAATGACGTTTTTTTCCCCTTTCTCTCTTTCACTTTACCACAGCAGGCAAAACATGCATAGTAACTTTTATGTACAGGGAAGACGTTGGCGTGGGGTTTACTAACTGTCTTTCCATCTCTTGCGGGTGTCTATAAGGTCCGTTCAACAGTGGTATCTGAAATAAGTCAGATGGCACAAATACCCGATCTGCTTGAGGCTGATAACTGAGTAAATAAACCAGCATATCTATTACAGCCCCTGCAAGCGGCTGAATGTTTCCTACTCTGCCATTACACCATTTACTGCTGTGTTTTGTCTTCAAACAGATTTAACTTCCTGGTTAGGGACTGCTCAGCTACCACGATCTGGGGATTAAAAAAAAGTCTTACCTGGAAAATCAGTTCAACCACCAATGTATGTCCAGGCCTTGGGGGATATTTTTAGGCTAAAGCAAGTGGCGTTGGCTGGCTGTCCTTTACCTAGCGCAGACAGGGCTCGAGGACTGTTCTCTCTCCTCTTCAGGGGAATGTCTTTTCCCTCAACTTGGTTTCACCCGCCTCTATCAGATTGCAAAAGCTGAAAAAAAAAAAAAAAGAAAGAAGAAAATAAAAGCAGAAGGGTGGAGCACGAGAGCTGTAGTGAGCAAGCAAAGCCAACAGCACTGACTCAACACGCAGGCAGAACCTAGTTGTAATTAGAGCAGAGACGGCTCTGCATTTTCACTCGTTTTGTGGTTTCTGCAGGGGCTACCTGGGGCTGTGACAAAAGAGGATTTTTTTTATTCAATAGCTAGCTGAATGCACTAGGGTAATATATATATGTTATTTCTTTTTAATTTATTTATTCCCCTCCCACGCCCCCCAGGTATTAGGTTACTGTTTGGGAGCGTGGGGAAAAGAACTCTTGCATGCATTCAAGCTAGGAAGATGTTTGCACTGTTTCTGAAAAGCAGCAAGACTGCGGCACAGTAATTTGCACCTGCAACCCCCTTGTCCCAGTCGGCACACATGAGAACTTCAGCGCTGCCTTTGCTTAATTTCCTCTCTATGGTTTACATGTTTGTTTGGGGTTTTTTAATACAGTAAACTTCACTGAACGTGAGAAAGCACCAGGACAGCAGTGTGTCGTGTTTGTCTTTCCGTTGTGGTGGTGAAGATGCTGTTGGCAAAGTGATGCCTATGGAGCGCCGACGTTGGAGTGCACGGTGCCAAGCTGAGTCTTATGAATTCTCTCATAGATGCAGCTGGATTCTTTCCTGTTAGTTCTCCAACAGTAGTTCCAGTCCTTCACATGTGGTATCAACAGCAAGTTTCATGCAAACACTGATTTATTGGAATAATGAGCAGAGATAATAAATCAGAGCAAACAGAGATGGCTGTGGTGACCCATTGCCCAGCTCCACTCCCATATCAAAATTTGGCTCTTTATCATCCCATCAGTGGCCAGTGTTTGACACTGCAAGCAAGAACCAGTGCCCAAGCCACGAGGCACTGAAGAGCATAGATTACCTGCCCTCGTCGGGCTCCTCGTCACAGATCCAGTTTGGTACAAAGTTTGGTACTCACGTTCCTGGGTGAGTCTTGCTGTACGCGTAATAATCCCTTCTCTTCCCACAGGCTAAGGGCCCCTCGTTTTGACCAAGAGAAGCCACAAGCTGAGCAGGCAGCCCTGCAGCCCTGCTGGGATCTGTACCAGTGAGCAGCCCGTGGACCCGTCGCTGTGAGATGGGTGAGCAGAGCCGGCCATGCTCCTTGCCCAGAGTCAGGTGGGACCACGGGCAGTGCCAACACAGATACTTGCCATGCTCCCTCGGGCAAAAGTGGGAGGTGGCTGGGGATCTTTCCCAGCTAACGTGGGGTGCCATTAAGACAAGTATTGATAACCAAGCAGGAGGAAAACCCATTTCTCCTAGTGCTTTAGATATTCAGCTTTTCTCTACTCCTCTCCCTAGAACCTACCTCAAATATTGAGCATTTTCTTGCCATGTCTATCAAATTCTCATCCTAAGTCACCTGGTTGGGGTCACATGTCTGCTCACTGTCTAACAGCTCCCCTCCACAGGGACCTTGGTGATGGGCTCGATGACAAAGCAGGGGTTAGTATGTCATCTTACACTATGTTCAGTCATTATGTTAAATTACATTAAATCATGAGAGAGATTCTGAGATTCTGTGAGAGTCTGAGAGATTCTACTGGATTCCACTGGATTCCAAGACAGCACAAGGCAGTCTGAGACATTCTAAGAGCATCTACTAGATTCTGAGACATGCCATGAGCTCTATGAGCTTCTGAGACATTGTTAGATTCTGAGACATTCCCTTAGAGCCTGTGAGTGTCTATGAGCTTCTGTGAGAGTCCAAGACATGCTTTGAGTGTCTATGAGCTTCTAAGACATTCAATTAGATTCCATCAGATTCAGAGCCATTCTGTTAGTGCCTATGAGCTTTGGAGACATTCTGTTAGATTCTGTGCTGTTCTATGAATGTCTATGAGCTTCCGAGTCACTCCGTTAGATTCTGAGCGGTTCTGTAAATGTCTAGGAGCTTCTCTTCGATTCTGTGAGCTTCGGAGACACTCTGTTGGATTCTGAGCTGTTCTATGAGCGTCTATGAGCTTCTGAGCCGTTCTGTGAGTGTCTATTAAATGCTATTAGAGTCTACTGTATTCTGAGCTATTATATGAGTTTCTGACAGATTCTACTGGATTGTGAGCCGTTCTGTGTCTATGAACTTCCGACTGGTTCTATTAGGGTCTGAGCCATTGGGTGAGAGTCTATGAACTTCTATTGCTATGACCTGGTCTATTATTAGATGGATGATTGATTCTGTTATCAGATGATTGATTCTATTGTTGGATTCTGTGAGCGTCTGAGACATTCTGTTAGACTCTGTTCTTTTCTCGGAGCGTCTGTGCGCTCCTGTTAGCTTCCGAGTCAGTCTGGGAGATTGGGTCTGTCTTATAGACACTCATATACTGTCCCTTAGAGTCTATGAGATGCTCGTCTGTGCCCCACCCCTCTGATCTTTCCCCCACCACCTGTTAATGCAGACCAAGGGGCCCAGGTTGTGCTGTAGGGCCTTCCTGTCCCAAGGGTTCCACCATCCATCTCTTGTGTCTAAGTTGTCATAATTCAGTTCAAATCCATTAAAAAGGAAAAAAGAAAAATGGCTTTTCTGATGGAGGGGCTTTATCTCATCGAGGGTTTGAAGCCAAAGAACACATTTCAAGTATCTGCTTTGATGAGAAACATGCCCGTACATTTTCCTGTTATTTTCCTATGAATCGTGACAGCTGCAGTGGGACACACTGGGGCAGAATCTTGTCAAAGCCTAGTCCCAGGGCCATGGGGACACCCAGTAGCTGCTTCTGCCCCAGCCCCGGCACAAGGCTCCGGCATGCATATTGGGAAGGAGAATTTGTCCTCCGTTTCATAAGCATGTCCTCGGCAGGCTGTTAACTTCTCCGTCTTGTGCACCTCTTCTGGAGACGCCAGCAGCGTTGTCCAACTATGAAAAACCTTGAGGAGGAAGTCCTGCAACCTGGAAAGCCACACGTCACGCTGTGTCTGCCGAGCATGAGTGAGTAGCTGTGTCTGCCAGGGCTGGCAAGTGGCTGGGGAGGCTCCGATTCACAACAGCATCAGCTTTGCTGGCAGCTGGCACCAAGGAGTGGTGGAGAGCACTGAAGAGGAGGATGAAGACAATGAGGAGAGCAAAATGGTGCAAATACATGAACACCAGTAGCTGGAAAAAGGGCTGGAGGAGAAGCTGGCAGCCTGGCTAACAGCTTTCTGGATCTGATTGCCCACCTTGCCCAGAGTTGCTGTGGCCAGTGTACTACTACACATTTCAGGTAACTCGGGCTCCTGCAGCAGCTCCTTGGCCAGTTTTACCCCATCCCAACTAGCTTCTTCCTGAGAGAAATGCTGTCTTACCTCAGCTCACACACTTGTCCTGTTGCCCACCTGGTACGTTCCCAATCCCCATGGCCACAAACTCCTCTGTCTTTTCCTTCCAAAGGGTCCAGTCCAAGACAAGCTGACCAGCAGTTTTTTCCCTGGGATTTGGATACTGTTCTGCAGGGCCTGATCCTAGAAGCAAAATAAACAAGCCAAAAGGTGCTGTGCCACACTCAGACACATTTTTCTCCATAAGGTCGCATTTAGGTGGTTTCCAACAAGAAATTCACTCAGCAGGATCAGATATGCTCTCCTTCCCTGGCCCCAGGGCAGAGCCAACGGCTCCATCCCCAGGCCAGGGCACCTCTGTCTGCAAGCTAACCCCAGCAGCCATGGGGGTGCCCCGAGCCAGGGCACCCTCCTGGTGAGCAGGAGCTGCCTGTGTCATTCATCCCCAGCACGAATGTCAGCAAATGGTGGGGGTTACCCCCCCACTTCCTGAAAGGTCTAACCACCATGTTATCACCTAGCACCACTGCTTCCTGCAACGCTTGCCAGAGCAGGTCTGTCCCACAGCAGGGCACAGGGCTTCCCCTCCAACGACAGCAGACTAACACTTAGAGAAGGTGGTGCTGTGAAAAGCTTACTTTGGACATTTTCTAACTGGGAAATTTGGAAGAACGTTGAGGCTGATAGAGGTGCAGCCAGGCAAAACGAGCATCCACAGCAGAGCCCACAAACAGTGCGGATGGTCTAGGGGGAGATACTCACTTGCTGAAGACCAGTTTAGAATTCTCCTTAATTTCACCACATTTTCAGCATTATCAGTAGCTGCTCGATAATAGCAGGGCAATGCGTTTTCCTGTGCAGGTATCAAAGGCCTCATTTGAAAAGAAAGATGTTCTGTTGGTCTGGTCCAAAAAGACATCCTGCTAAAATTAATTAGCTGCTCATCTGCTAAAATTCTGTACAGTTGCTAAACAAATGCATAAAACAGCCTGGGATCTGGGCACACGTAGTTCCGCCCATTTAGGTCTGACCTGCCTGTGCAAGGAGGATTCGCAAGTCCATGGTCTCTATTGTTATCAGGTACGTAAATGCCTGGGTGCTCAAGCATGTACCATATGCAAAAACTACTGCTGTGAGAAATTTCAAGAAGAAAATATTCGCAGCTAGTCAACAGGTGCACTGACTAAAGGAGAGTTATACGTGGTATGAATACTGTGGGGAAAAATGAAAGTTCTCACAGCCCCCTGAAACTCCTTTGGTGATCTCACATTTGGGACAGCAAAGAGGTACTGATGAAACAGTTGCAGGATTTCTGCAAGTGGGAAATGAAGCAGCAGAAAGAACATCTCAAAAAGGAAATATTCTTGAATTTGCCTAAATGGAAAATAGCTTGGCCTCATAACTTGTGTGTTCTCTATACAGAGATAAAATTTATATTACAGAACAATTTATATAGTTAAATATATACACTCCTATATTAGCTCAGGAAAATCAAATATCTTCGTCCTTGTGCCTAAATGCAGCAGCAGTCACCATTTCTGAGCAGTGAACCTACCCAGACCCATGCTCAGCAGGGTCCAACTGTCCGTCTTCCACCAAAGCCACGGAGCCCTTGCCTGGCTGTGAGCCTGCTCCTCCAAAAGTAAGATGCTGTTTCTGTGAAAAGGCTCTCCCTGACTTCTGTAGAAGTTTGGATCAGCCCTAATTCAGGCTATCAGCCTGGAAACATGCAAAGCGGGAACAACTACATGAGTTCTGTCATTCCCATTGCTCAGATTTTAATTTTTTTTTCCCCAAGGTGGATGCGAGGAAAACCTTTTATCTCAGCCAAGAGTAGGAAACAGAGATTTACAGTGACAACAGAGAAAAAAATAACAACTTTGCCTTCGGAAAGCACATATTCATTACAATGCACTGGCACACACCACAGGAACAATGTACGTTTGGAATGACAACATATTCCCTCCCCCCCACTGCTGAATCAGGAGGTGCAGCTGGGGAAAAGAAAGAGATTGCTCTGGATTCTAAATGCTCCCCCAGACTTACCTTTATGGGTGGGTTTTGGCTGTTTGGAGGGTAGGCTGGAAGTTGTGGGAAGATTCAGAAGGAAGAAGGTGGTCCTGGGGGTCTCTTCCTTGATTCCTGGCAATAAATAGCCCCACCACAAATATTATCAGTGTCAGGCATGGCTGTGGAGCTGTGTTTACAGAATGAAAGGTTTTTCCCAGTGCAAAAGCAAGGGTTACTGTGGCAACCCGGACTCTGGAGCGCTCAGCTTTCCTCCCTGCGATGCTCTCAGGGCGGGGGGACACCGGGGTGACTTCTGAGTGGCACTGCAAGGGCTCGCGGACGTGCGAAGACCCTTTTTGCATGGTTCTCCTGCCTCCCCACGCCCCCAGAGCTGGCATACACAGCACAAAGTAATGCACCATGTATAGAAAAGGAGACAAAGTATTCCCACCTGGAGCAGCAGGGGAGCAAAAGGAGCTAGGGGAATCTGCCCGTGGTTTTGCTGGCTGACACCTTGGGTGCTGCCATACCCCAGGGGGGATGGAAGGAGGAACGCAGCCCTCTGAGCCTTTGGGAGGGACTGCAATGTGGAAAGTGGATTTTAGATACTGTCAGTGTAGGGAGTCATATTGCAGAGAGC
>NW_010266137.1:35092-56633 GCF_000690775.1 Eurypyga helias
AGTAAATTGCCATGGCTGGTGGGATCCAAAAATCATATCCACTTCTGCATCTTTCAGCTGGGAACAGAGCAAGTCTTGTACACAATATTTCAATTTATTCAATCTAATCATCTTCCAGGAATCAGGCTATGCCAGGAAGTAGCCCTTTCCCAGAAACCAGCTCCACGCCTGCTGTGCTACCCCAGCACCGATACTCACAATAAAAATTGCCATGGCTGGTGGGATCCAAAAATCATATCCACTTCTGCATCTTTCAGCTGGGAACAGAGCAAGTCTTGTACACAATATTTCAATTTATTCAATCTAATCATCTTCCAGGAATCAGGCTATGCCAGGAAGTAGCCCTTTCCCAGAAACCAGCTCCACGCCTGCTGTGCTACCCCAGCACCGATACTCACAATAATTTTATTTTTCCAGCGAGAACCAGTTTGATCTTTGATCACCTGAACTGGTGAATGACCTTTGCTGTGTGCGGGATGATGCAACTGATTAAAGTCACATTGACCCTGTACTCTTTCACCCCAAAAGGTAAAAGGCAGCTAATTGCCATGCAACAGCAACAGTACTTTCCTTTCTTCATCACACCATTGCAAATTAATGCTACGGCCAGGTCAGCGTTTCCTCTCAGGCGGATGCTGAGGGTGCCAGCATGCTGGAAAACTGTCATCCGCCTTTCCAAACCTTTATTTAATAGGAGCTGTGCTATGAAATTCTGGGGAAATAGTCCTTGAAAAGTAACCATCTGCTTTTTAAGGGACTAGAGGCACATCTCCACTGCTCCCCTATTTAAAATAAATAGGCCTATCATGGAGAAAAGCCTACGATTCAGCCACACACCGTGAAGTCCCACTGAGACCAAACCCAACGCTAAATTTGTCGATTCACACTAATGTTATTTTTAATTGCTTTCTCAGCAGTTGTGCTCAGAGCCCGCAGCTCCTGCCCAGCACAACTCCCCATCCCCCTAGGCCAGAGCAAATGGAGACAAATATAATGTGACAATATAATGTTGTCACTGGGGTTGGAGACATGGACCTCAAACCCAAGCAAGTGCCTTCAACTCAGGGTATCTTTCTGCCAAAATACCAGAACTGTGCAAACCCTGTGGGAAATTTCTGAGACGTAGCAGGACTCCACAGCCATCTGGGCAAGTGAAGCGCCTGCAATGCCCTTTTTCCTCCCATTTCCAGCTTTCACAAGAGGCACCAGGTGCTCCACTGCCCTGCAGGGAAGATGGGGTGATCAGCCCTACAGCGAGTGAGCCCCATCCTCTTCACCGTCCACGAAAGCACTAAGCAACCTCACCAGAAGCAACTGCTGGTCCTCCCTCAGCTGTCTTCTGCCAGGCCCTTACCTGCCTTGCAATTATTCGAATTCCTGCCTATGCCAGTGTTGCTAATAACTTTCCACATGGTGCTGTATTGAAAGCTTTGCTGAAATACAGAGCCTGTGTCATGGTTTAACGTTGGCTAGCAACCAAGTACCACACAGCCGCTCACCCCCCTTCCTTCCCTCCTCCACTGTAGAAGGAGAACCGGAGGAAAAGACGAAGCTGCTCATGGATTGAGACAAGAACCAGTCAATAATTGAATATAAATTAATATTCTAGTGATACTAATAACATTAACAATGCTACTAATAACAAAGAATTAAAATAATAGAATATGGAACACAATAGCATTGCTGACCATCTGCTGACCAACACACAGCCAGGTCCTGAGCAGCTGGAGTCAGAGCCAGAGAGTCCAAGAGCCAGAGCCCGAGAGTGACTGCAGCAGAGTCCAAGCAACCCCACGAGTGACAATACAGCCGAGAAAGCCAACCGACCCCCCAGCTCACTAACACACACCCTAATGCATGAACAAATGAGCTAACAAGCAAGCTAGCAAAGGAGCTAAACAAGCACACAAGCTATGGCCACCCAGCCCCCTCCCCGCTTACGTACTGAGCATGATGTGCTGTGGAACGAAATACACCTTCAGTCAGTTTGGGCTAGCTGTCTGAACTGTGTCCCCTCCACTGCTTGTAATGAGGAAGTCGGGGATGCAGCTGCAGTATCAGAAGCTGGAAAAGACCATGAATTGGTGCAAGCATGCCCCAGCACCAGCTAAAAAACACCTTATCAGTGTTGTCCTCAGGGCAAATCCACAAACAGCCTCATACCAGACACTGATGAAAATCAACTCTGTCCTGACTAAAACCCAGCACAATCTGAAGTCCCACTGCATATTTCTTCCTTCTAGAAAATTGCTTACCTAACTGTAGAAACCCAGTAGTTAATTTGGCCTACCATTTTTAATAAACTCCCCTTCTGTCCTTATTGCTCAGAACAGTCAGAGGCAGCCACAGCATCCAAAGGGCATGAATCTGCCCCTCCCTTACGCCCGTTAATGCACGAACAAATGAGCTAACAAGCAAGCTAGCAAAGGAGCTAAACAAGCACACAAGCTATGGCCACCCAGCCCCCTCCCCGCTTACGTACTGAGCATGATGTGCTGTGGAACGAAATACACCTTCAGTCAGTTTGGGCTAGCTGTCTGAACTGTGTCCCCTCCACTGCTTGTAATGAGGAAGTCGGGGATGCAGCTGCAGTATCAGAAGCTGGAAAAGACCATGAATTGGTGCAAGCATGCCCCAGCACCAGCTAAAAAACACCTTATCAGTGTTGTCCTCAGGGCAAATCCACAAACAGCCTCATACCAGACACTGATGAAAATCAACTCTGTCCTGACTAAAACCCAGCACAATCTGAAGTCCCACTGCATATTTCTTCCTTCTAGAAAATTGCTTACCTAACTGTAGAAACCCAGTAGTTAATTTGGCCTACCATTTTTAATAAACTCCCCTTCTGTCCTTATTGCTCAGAACAGTCAGAGGCAGCCACAGCATCCAAAGGGCATGAATCTGCCCCTCCCTTACGCACGTATCCGAGGCGTATTCTCCAGCGGCATCTGAAATCAGATGGTGTGAATATATGTTCTGCTTTCGGCTAATAATTGAGAGACTAAACCTGCCCGGCTGCTGGAGGCTCAAGGGAAGAGCTCAGGAATTGGCTGGGAGCTTCCTTCTCAGCTTTTATCGAAGCAGCTTCTGAATGTTTCATCATAAGAAAATTTGACTGAATATTTATATGGCCACAAAGATACCCGCTTTAAAACTGCAAAATCAATTCACCAACTGCATCAGTTATCGCTCTCTGTTGTTACTAACCCGACTGGCTTGGTTTTCATCACTTCACACAATGAAGAGGCGAATAGCCTCATCACAGAAAGTGTTTCTCTTCTCATGTGCTCAGTAACACGTCACCTACCTAAGGCTTCAGCTACAGCGACGTACTTCAGCAGGTTATCGCTCTCTGTTGTTACTAACCCGACTGGCTTGGTTTTCATTTCATCACTCAATGAAGAGACGAATAGGCGATGCTTTGCCCCAGCCTCATCACAGAAAGTGTTTCTCTTCTCATGTGCTCAGTAACACGTCACCTACCTAAGGCTTCAGCTACAGCGACGTACTTCAGCATTTCAGCCCAGCCTGACCAAGCGAGCATGACTGTGGTCAGACTGTCAATCTGATTTTCAAAACCAAAAGAAAAATACCTTTTTAAAAAAAAAAAAAACAAACCCAAACAACTGTCATCAATCAATCAGTAACCTGGAATAAACAATCAAAACATCACAAAACCAGTGAGCACCTACTTCTGCCAACCACAATTCCCACTTTAATTTGACATGTGAACCTGAACTGCAGCTTTGATGCCCGACTGATGTTCTCTCCTTGGTTGTGTTTTCCTTCAGCGCTGGTCCGGCGCTCAGGCAGAGCTGCTGCAGCACCGTGTGCGTATCCCTTCCCCTGAATAGGGCTCAATTTCCTTTTCTCTCCCTGGGGACTAGCACGTACTTTTTGAAGCTGCACATCATTTTATTAGTTCTATTCCCAGTCTCCAAAATATTGAGCTTCTTTTATATGAATGCTGATGGTACTAAATTGCAGCACAAACTCCACTGAAACAGGGAGAAATACAGACCTAGCAGAGCCCTGCAGAAACCCACCCTTCCCCAGTGACAGCACTTCACGCTGTATCATCCCCACAACACTTGAATTCATGTAATCTGCCCTCATTTGTAACCTACCCCATTCCCTGGCCTCGGTTAATGAGCTGATATTATGTGTTACGTGTTTAAAACGCTGTCTCAGAATAAATGTTTTATTTTTTCACTGGTAGCACCCTTGTGAAATATTTACGATCACTAGATGTCACTGTAATTTTACTCTCTCCAGCCCTACTCAACCAACGTGGTTCCGGGGCTCTAGTAAGCTTGCTTTAAAATCCTTTTGCAGTATTTATTAGTGATCAGACAAACACCCAGCTGCTGTCCTGCTGGAGGGTTTCCTGGGAAGGGAGAGCTGGCCTCGCCCTGGGCTTTGGCTGGGGTTTTATGGGCCAAATTTTAGACTGTGGCAGCACAAATCATGCAAAACCATGCGACTTTGGAGCCAAGCGCCCCCGTACGTGTTGTGTACACCCGTATCGCGCGTGGCTGCACACACAGGTGTCTGCTCAACACATGAAAGTCCTGTTAATTTTTATGTTGAGTTATTAAGTCCTTGTGATGCATTCATGCAGCAAAACGTGTGTCCAGGCACGTACCGCCCTGGGCTGTGTGCAATTCCCGGGGGCTGGCACAGCTATAAGGCCACTGATCGACTGCAGATTTCCCTGTAGCTTTAATGACCAAATGCCCTTCAAGTTTTGTTGTTCTTTAATAACGCCCCCACTTCTCTCACACAGAGCCCAGCATCCTTCACCAACACCTGAGTGCTCCCATCACCTTCCTTTTAGTCTGATCATCCCATTCCTACTGTAACTTCAGTTCATCACGCAGGTTTTAGGATGCCAGAAATCTCTATAGAAGCACCTTGCCTGTTTCATTTGCCTTTAAAGTTTTTGCAGACTATATTTCTTCAAGGCCAATTCAAATCCACACTCCCTATTTCCTGAATTGTTGATTTCTCCATTGGACTCAGCCTTTGGGATATGACATTTTAAATATTACAGACCACACTCCTGCATAGGCACACGTGGGATTTTTTTTTTTCCCTCTTAATTGGAAAAAATTTCACCACTGAAATCAGTGGAAACGCCTGCTTAAAAATCATTTGTCTCCTTCCGATGACATTATCCACATCAGCAGAATGTCTTCACTCTCTGCTCCAGGTGCCGCTGGGGAATATGCCAAAAGCAGGTCTTTCAAGAAAAATCAGATATTGGGTGTGCAGTGCGGAGGCTCCGAACGCAGCACTGGCAGCTGAGCCCGAGGAACCAAAGCTCTTTGCTGGCATCTTTTGGTGAGCAAGGACACGGCTGTCTCCGTGTCCCTGCAGCGGCGAGGGATGGATGGGTGGCAGAGCCTGGCCACGTCCAAGGAAGCTGTGCAGATCAGGAAAACAAGATCTGCTGTGAAGCCATTACAGTGGGCCACAACGCTGGAGTGGTGGGCACTGGGTAGAAGCTCAGTGCCACGTCTGCAGCAGCATATCTCCCTTTGAACTAGTCCACGCTGACTTTGCAGCCTGGCAGCAGCAGGTTTGTGCTCCTGCGAGCACAGCACGACCTGGGCTGTCTGGGCAGGAGGTAACGACACCAAGGAAAGGCACCTTCTGGCTTGCTACTTTCACCCAAATTACACAGCCTGTCCACCTCTATTAATCCCAACATCTCAGCTGCTCTAATACATGACATAGCGGTATCGACACCATCTCCCTTTTGATGAGCCTTCCTGTTCAGGATTCTTTAAAGAGAGCCTTAATGAGCAATAATGCCTCTGGACAAGCATTGTATTTGTCTGTGAAGCCACCAGAGGAGCTTTGTTGGCTCCCATGAGGTCAAATGCCTTCCATCTTCTGTGCCAGCCACGGCCCAAAAAGTCATAAATTTCCCTTGTATTCTGTTGATTTATTTAAGTCCTCTCTTTAGAAGTGCTCCTCCACATCTCACCCAGCGGGACGTAGCACATTTTGCCTAATGACTAAGAGCAACAGACAAACCAGGAGATAGAGACTTTTTAAATTTTTGCCACTGAATTTAGACAAAAGTTATGGCTATGCTGCTAATCCTAAAAAACCACTGGGAACCTTGTTAATACACCCACATCTATGGCAGATTAGTGGCCAGGAGAGAGAAGTATCTCCTTGTTAACTAGAGATCAATTACTAAAAAACGACTGGGAACCTTGTTAATACACATCTATGGCAGATTAGTGGCCAGGAGAGAGAAGTATCTCCTTGTTAACTGGAGATCAATTAGTCCTGGGTTAAAGCTAATATAGAGTCACCGGGGCATTGCCTGGGGCAGGAGGAGCGGGTTTGGGGTGTGTTGGGTGCAGCACCCCAGCTTTTCATGCACTGACTTGTCAAGCTCAGGGCCCAAAGTGCTGATGCCCATGATGGGCACTTGCAATCACCCAGCTCTCCTGTTGCCTTCCTCTGCCAGGAACAGCACTGAAAGGTCTTTCATCAAGATAACTGGTAAAAAAGGTAAGGAGAGACAGAGAAACCAAGAAGCTAAAGCGACTAACTAATGAAAATTACATCCTGGATCTATTTTTGTGTATATAGCAGACTCGTCTTAAGGAGTTGCATGAATTTTCTTATTTGTTTTGAAGGGTTATAAATTACCTAGGAGTCTGTGCATACATAAAAAGTGTTGAAACAGTTCAGTTATGGGTGTGACAGCTTTAAGTCGCATTTAAACACTGGCAATTCCCTATACGTAGGATCTCTCTCCAGGTCATTGACTGATTTCAACAAAATTCACCTCAATCAGAAACCCTTTCAGCAAAACCCAGCATAAACCATTGTCAACCCAAAGTGAGGGATTGCATGTTAAGAGTAAGCACGTTTCATTTCAACGGTTAAAAAGCAAATTAATATTACATGGAAAACCATTCAAAATGAGGCTAAAGTTATGTGGAACACCCTTACATAGACATTACTGTAAATCATATTTTTAAAAAGATTTAATCTTTGTTTACCCAGAAACACCCCAGAAGACTAACTTGAACAATACTGAGCTATGAATTCATAGCACAGATTAAAGCAGATGGTGCGCCTGTGTGGATGCGCTCCGTCAGAGAAAATGTGTCCATAATTGGATTTATTTTAATTCATTTACACTTTGACTACAGGAGAAATGCTAGTGAAGTTCCTCATGCAGACAAGCCCTGAGGTTAGGGCTTTCAGGGAGCTGCTGGCTTCCTTGCTCTCAACTCTAGTTTGAAAATTAGACTTAAATGCAAAAATAACATTAAGTGCTTATAAACGGAAGTGAATCCCCAGTCTTAAAACCTTTTATTCACGGTCAGATCTTGCCTCCTTAATTCACTCTGACTCGCACTTTCTGCAAGTGGCCCTGAACGAAACGATACTATCCATAAACAGCATCTCACTTATCAAAGTGTTTTGCACAGACTAGGCTAATGCTCGCCATGGGAGGGCATATCACTCACCTCCAGCAGTTTCAATTTTCACATGCTTCGCAGCAGAGGAAAGAGACAAGTTGCCATCGGAGGTGCCTTCCCTGTCAGGCGGACGACAGCCTTCTCCAGCCGAGTCTTCTGCTGCTGCCTTGGAGGTGCTGCATCCCCACCTCTGCAGCCTGCTTCCCTTCCGGGATTGTCTTTCCTTCCCTTGATTTACAGGCTGCTTGTATTCCCACGCAGCGTAGCTGCTACCTGGGTGGTACCTGAGCGTCACTTTTAATACGGGTTTTTGACAAAAGCTTGCTTCTTCCTCCTAGAAGGGTGCTGGTGGTCCGAGTCACGACTTGCCAGAGGATGTGTGCTGCGGCTGCGAGTGCTATGCCCCAGCCAAAAAGGTGAAAGGTGTTCACTTCTCTCCAGACTGAGCTGTAAGGGGTGCAAATATATCCAGTAATTACAGTCACATTGCTATGCAAACACACAATAAATGCAATAAATATAAATTTCCTTATACAAATGGGCGACCCACATTCCTAGCTAGACCACACGTTGCATTGACTGGACATGCTGAAACCTGCCAACTTCATCATCACAAGCTTCAGTCACCCTCATAGTTTCCCAAATGTCCTCACTTTCAAACTGCCCCAGCAAATCGCGAGCGCAGGATGCGTACGAGCTGCTCACCAGAGGCCGGGGTGGTGGGTGTGTGTGGAGGAATGACCTACTTGCAGATACACCTCTGCTATCTCTTTATTTCTCCACATTTAATTGATGTAGCTCTTCGGGGGGGGTGTGCTTATCCTATGTTTCAAGCTGAGAAATACTGGCTGGGTGAGGCAGTGCCCAGTCAGCCGTGCCCACGGGTGCATGCTGGGGTGGGGAGAGCACACCACCAGGCATGCCAGCCCTGTCCCCATATTAGTCATTCTGAATGTTTGAGCAGAACCCAAATACAATTTCACTCGTTCATCACTACAAAAAAATGAAAGTATGTTTCCCCAGTCAAGGCACAGAGCAGACAGAAATGGGAAAAGACCGACCTGGCATCTGTGCTCAGCCTTACGGTGTGGGTAACCCCTCCCTCAGCCCACCCTGAGAGAAACAGCTGCCAGGGACCCTCCAATACAGATGTTGCTGCCTTTCTGTATCTGTGGTTTTTTCAAACATTTCCTCAGCCATACTTACCTACAGAGCTCTGATACACACTGGCACTAGCCTGTTCTTGCAGCCCACACAACCCATGCGTTTAAACTCAAGTCACATCAGTTTTTCTCATCTAAGTACCAGTTCTACTTGGCACAAAATCAGTCTATATCCTAACACCCCATCCCAAACCTTCTAGCTTCGCTGGATATTTCTTTTTGTATTTGTTAATTAACACATAACGCCATATTACTTTCCTTGCAATTGGCCTTTGAAAATAGTTCTGTAATTGGCTTAAATCTCTCTCACTTGGCATCTGAAAATTGATCTTCCTGATGACGTGTGATGTCGTGCTTTGGTGACATTATCTATTTTTGGTCTCTCCGAAGCATCCCAGGTGCTGGGTATGACGGGGAACACAGGGAGGGCAAGAGAGCGTGACGGGACTGCTTGGACAGCCACGCTATTCACAGCAATGCCAGCAGTATGGTCCTTGGGCAAGATGGGAAGGTCTCTAAATTCAGGCTGTGTGGGTCTTGAAAGGCTCAATACTTCCACCTCTGTTCTGTGCACGTACCCACCCAGAGCGCAGGCGTCTCGCCTCTAGCATCGCTGCCAGTCCCCAGCTGCCACTAGATGTCACCACGGATTTACGTGCTTCCTAGTCGGTGCCCAACCGGGGACCCTGAGAACACAGGAAAGTGATTGATCACTAAAAATAATAAATTACTCACTTCTTACAATGAACGCAGAGCTCAGAGAAGTGGCCCAGAGTGCTGCTTTTGCGTGGGCCATCTCTGAGTACTTAGAGCACCCATACGTGCGGATACGCTTTTAACTTACCCCTTGATGGCAGGAGGATAGTTTAATATTGTAATGATGGAGTTTCTCCAGCTAGCTATCAGGTTAAAACTTGCTTCTGTTAATGCATTTATCGAATCCCTATTTAATGCTCCAACCTTGCTAGCTTTAAAGTTATGCCCACACACACACTCGGTAATCCTGCCCGGAGAGAAGCAGCTAACTGAGAGCAGCATCGCTTGGGCAGTAAAGTAGACAGGGGAAGATTTGGGGATGAGATGAACCAGATAGATCCACATACAAAAAAAAAGAAAAAAATCAGCAAAGCCATTTTTGGGAATACCTCTGTCTCCAAAACGAGTGAAACCATAGGAAAAAAGGGGTCCAGTGATCAGTGCAACAGACATCCATTTTCATTAACCTTCACTGGCCAATTATTAACCATTATTAACAGTGCCATTCAGGATCTGGAGGATAAAGAT
The DNA here is from genome assembly GCF_000690775.1 of Eurypyga helias. Lineage (NCBI taxonomy): Eukaryota > Metazoa > Chordata > Aves > Eurypygiformes > Eurypygidae > Eurypyga > Eurypyga helias. The sequence continues at coordinate 44,997 of NW_010266137.1, forward strand.
TAGAAATTGTGTTCATAATCCCAGAGGCTTCCCTTTACCTCTCACCTTCAAGATTTCCATAGTCAACCCTTAGCAGGATGAAAGCGTCCGTCCCTTCCACCCCACCCTCCCCGTTGTCCCCAGTCACATCCCGTTTCTCTGCTCGGAGCTAAAGGCACACACCCCACAGCAGTACCTACCAGAGACACCCATGTCTGCTAAGGGATCATCCTGGGTCTCTGCAGCACGCATTCTTTCAACCTCAAGTCCGCCGTCTTCCAAGAAAAGTCAAACAAAACAGACGTTACAGCTCTGCCTGAAGACAGCTTTTTAAGTCTGCTGTTATTTACATTTTTGCTTCATCACATGTAGTATATTTAATACAAAAGAAAATACGGCTGGCTCAGAACTTCAGACGAAGATGACAAGTCCAAAATTATCTCAACTTAGAAATATTACTCCCCAGGTTATTAGTCTTGGGTTTGGTTTACGATCACTTCTTCCAGCAGCACTGCTACAACTTGGAATTAATTGCAGCTCGGGTATTTTCTGTAGATGAGAAGGTGAAACAGGGTGTGCATTTTATCACCACTTCTTACACAAATGTAAAAAGAGCAAAGGTTTCTTATTTTAATTTCTTTCATGCAAGTATATCTGTAACTTTGTCACTTTGTAACCTGCTACTGGTTACAAAGTTGATGTAGGTTATCTTTTATTTCACAGTTTTTCTTAGGAAATAAGTATCCCTCTTTTAGGATTAAAAAATGCATTTACATTTCAAATTACCTTCTTTTGACAAAATATCTTCAGTTCACTCCAATGGTAAAACGTGTATAATACCCTGCAGGACTGGCCAGATCTCCCTTCCATAAGACAGACAAAAAGAAGCGCATATCTATCTTTCATGCCCCATTTCCCGCAATCCTCTTCTCGTTTCCCATGCCACCCTGTGCAACATAGGAAAGATCCACCTGACAGGCAGGGAGGGTGATGCTCTACCCTATGCCTGCCCAGCCAGAGACACAGCTCCCACCTCTGATAACCCTCACACAAACAGTCACAAGGTCTCTGCTCAGAAGTCAGATATTGCTCAAAATCCTCCCATTTGGGCACTGACATTTGTCTTTTTTTTTTTTTTTTTTTTGCCAGGCAGATATATTCTTCCAGGGCTATGGTTTCCTAAGAGAGGGAAAAACCCTACCATTTTATTCCCCATCTCTAACAAGAAGTGACATACCCTCCCTGACTGTTGATGACACCACGGGGCGAGAGTGGGCACCGCTGGGGTAACCACTGGCTCAAGCAGCGACGCTGCCAGCACCACCAGAAGCCCCAGGAGATGGTCACCTCAGCAACCTGCTGTGAACTCCAACTCACAACCAACACTCCAAAAAGCCCCAGTCCCTTTAACAGTTCCCATCCTCTAAAATCAGTGCCCAAGTGGGTGGCAGATGCTGGGGAGGTGTGAAGGACCTATTGCTGCCATGAATAATGCAACGGAGCAATGGCATCTCGCTATTTCTCAGCCTTGTTAGTTGAATACCACTTATTTAACTTGTCTATTTGCATTAAGCCCAACACTTTGGATGCCCTGATGTATTTTATGATGTTTTCTTGCTGTTGCTTTTGATGGTCCTATTTGTAATTCAGCAAATAGTACCTAAGTAATCAATACTCTGTCTGGGTGGGCATTTTATTTATCTACAGAGCCACCATATGAATTCAGCTGGTTTACAGGAGGTCAAAAACTTTTCATCTTCTCCATGAGCCAAAGAAAATTGAAATGTTTAAGCTCCCTTTGAATTCCTTAGATTAACTCAGGGAAAATATCTCACTTTTTTTTTCCAACTCAGAAGCAGAATTGTCTTCACTATAAATCCACCTCATTTTGACACAATGATCTCTGCATAATGAGTAACATCAACGGTTGAGGCATAAACTGGAAGATGAAGGAAGCTGTAGAAGAGTTATGAATGATGCTGTTATCAATTATCATCCAGACATACACACCTCCTTAGGGTCAGGTTTAAAAACAAAACCACATAAAAATCAGTAAGAGCTGAATAAATAGCTATGGGGGAAAAAGGGCCATGATCCACATATTTGGGAGCTGCACACTTGTGGCATAAAGCACTCACACTCTGTCAGCATATGGTACATCAATGTTACTTACTTCTATCAGTGTCATCCCCCAGCTGGACCAAATTCAGACCCTACAAGTGCACGCAATGCCACTGCTTTCACCACGCTGTTTGAAAAAGCGAGAAGAAACCCATTATGTTTCAGACATGTGGAGGAAAAGAGAAACTGAAGACCAAATTTCAGGTCCCTTGTACCTCCCTTGTGCAACTCCACAGTGCCTCAGCCCACAGGGACAGAGAAACCCAATGATTAAACCAACTGAGCAATGCAAATTACATCCCCGATCTCTCCCATATGCTTTTTCTGCTGGCTTCTATGATTACTTCTTTAATTTGTAAGGTTTTAGAGACAAATTTTTAAGACTGTTTAAGTGATCCAAGCCTTTTCATGTAAAAGTTGCATCGTTTTAAAGAAAAGCATGACCTAAAACCCATTTAGTTAAACAGGGAAATCTCTATACATACACACATCAGTTTTGGTGACTTGTTCCCAGTTATTGCATTTGACCTGGAACAGGCTTAAAATTAATTAAAATAAGCCACTCTTTCAATACACTGCGACTTGCATTAATTTAACTAAATTAACGTGAAAAGTGGAGTCAGGTTAAGCCAGTGCAGATTAGTCATGTTGACAGGACTTAAAGGTGATTCTCGGTGTGATTTAGATGCTACTGCCCGGGATCACAGAAATTTCAAGCACGCCTAGTTTAATCAGCTTGTACTTTAGGCAAGTGAGAATGGGCTGCCTCTGGTACAATCATGGCCTGAGCACCTGCACAGGCATCCCGAACTTTGCCTCGGATGGTTTTCAGAGGTTTGGATCAGAGAGTCCCAGGCACGAGGGATGCAAAAGGAGAGCAAGAGCTGCTGCTCCCACCCCCTGCACTAGGCCAGATTCAAGTAGACCATGCTTGCACCGTGCAGGAGAACAATTAAAGAAATTCTTTGTGCTGCAGCGCCAAATCCCAGGTTTGGCAGGAGAAGCCAGTGAGCTACCTCACCCCCACATCTCCAACCCATCACCCCCCTCCCGCGCCAACTCCCTCCCGCGCCCCATCCGCTCTCCACTCACCTTCAGTCATCTCAGACAAAAATAGTTTGTAATTCCTCCTCAGCTGTCTCCCTCGTGGACTAAACAAACCCTGTTTCTATCCACAGTTTCTGATAAGTTTGAATTATTCCTGTTGTTTTTCCTTTTGGGTCCTTGCTCCCCCTCAGTGCGCTCCGTCCTTCGTGATGTGCCACAAAACCAGAGATATCTTGGCCCCTAAATCACCTCAGTACTTGGACCATTACTCGCTGCTTGTTGTAAACAGTATTTCAGTTTTAATACATCCACCTTGTTGCAGATTTTTTTAGCCTGTATTTCCTCTACTGGTTTAAAGGAACATCACAGGCAGAGCATCAAAAGTCCTGCGAAGAAAAGACAGATCAACACATACTGCAGATCCATCTTAGAAATAAATTAGATTGACTTGAAATGATTTGTTCTCAGACATCTGTTTACCAATGTACTTTCTTGTAGACGTTTATATATTGTTCAATAAGGCTTTCCAGTAACATCCTCGGTGCCGATGAGAAGCAAAGGAGGCGTACATGGGATGAAAGTCGTGCAGGTGAACCAGTGGCACTGGGAGCTGGAGGGTGAGGAAACCGTGGCGGACAACCCTCTGTGATTCCCTGTGTGGTTTCAATGGCGTTCTTCGGTTCCTGCTGCATTCAGACACAAGTGATGCTTTTAGGCACCAATTTTTCTAGAGCACTGACACGTTTTACCCTTTGGCTCCAAGAGGCAGGTGGGTGCATGCACATCCACAAAATGCCATCCTGCCACGCTCCACCTTTGGGATCATTTCTGCTCTCCGCTCATTCAAGCTTTCTCACACTTCATTGGCGTCACTAAATATTTACGTGAGGCAGCAGCGATTTTGGCTGTGGTTAACAGAGAGTTACGCATTTGCAGCACCTGTCAGGATGTTTGGTTTTGTCCCTGTGCTGCTGGCGGAGCGAGCACCCACACTGCCTCCCGCACCAGTGGAGGACCGACCGTTTCCTCACTGCCATCGCAAACAGTTTTCGTAACAAATTACGCCTGAGAAAACACGGGTGTTGAATCCTTGTTGGGCTTCCCCTTTGGTGGGGAAGCAAAATCAGCTCTTGGCTTTCACACCTCCATCGCAGTGTGACCCTGCCATCCATGCAAACACCTCTGGTTTGTGTCGCGGTGATGGAGAGGGGTCTCGCTGGAGCACAGGAGCTGTAGATATGAAATGCATTTGTCAACACAGCAGCAGTAACAGGAGGTTGCCACAAGGTCAAGTTATAAGTGTGCAAAATAGGTGTCACAAGCTGGCAGTGAGCAGCCAGGGAAGCCGCTGCAGCTGGCAGGAACAGTCACAGCCAGGCAGGACTCAGCCCCCATATCTCTCTGAATGGCACAGAGCTTTTTTATGTCCTTAAAATCTTGAGTGAATGAGTTTCCACTTCCAACCAACTGCCAGGTAATAACAATTTGTTTACTACCAACCCTCTGACACAGAGGTGCTTGGCAGTGCCGTACAAGAATACCAGGGCTTTTCCTTCTGTCAGATCCCAAGCTAAAAGAGAAGGTCTGCCTCAATCCAATTTGGCCATGAAAACATTTGTGAGGCAATCACAGCAACACTGGCTCACGAGCAATTTGGCTCTGAAGACCTTCAGTAATGTTCCTGGCCACCCGATTTTCTGCAACTGGGATGACTGGCTGGCCCTCAAGGAGTGGGAAAAGCTAGAGAGGATTGAACCAACTTGTGGGTTGCAATGAGTCTCATCTCAGCGAGCAGAACAAGGTGACCTTCATCTTAGTAGCCTGAATGATGTTCTGACAATGTTTGGGGGTTTTATTTTTTTTTTTTAAGGGATGATCCTTTACCGAGTTGAAATAGTCTTCACTGAACCCTTAAAAAACATCTCCTGGTGAGCTGACTCATGGCTCCATGAATCATCAGATGTTCAATCAATCATCAACTTCTGTTTTTTTGTAAAGTAGCTATTGATGTATGTTATTAGTTTCTTGGCACCTTATACTAGGCTTTCATCAAAGCAAAATGCTGATGCAATTAGCAAAGGATATCAATTTATGCAGCAAATCACATTACCCCTCAAAGCTTCATTAGCCTCAGAAGCTAAGGCACTGGAGAGAAAATGTGGGCAAGTGCTCTGCTACCTTCTGCAGCTCAGCCCATCTGCACTGCTGCGGCGTCCCCGCGTTACGCTGTCCTTCACAGCTGGGAATGGGAGTTCGGGCAGCACAGGGAGAGGACAACCACCACCTCCATCCACCCCTGTGCAGCCTGAGGCCCTAACTCTCACATTTTACACAGGTCAAAGCTGACCCATGCGGAACTGAGCAGGTTTCAACAGCCCGAGTCAGAGCAGCTGAGGATGTTATGTGCAAGGAAAAAACTAAAAATGAAATTCAGGTTTCCTGTCCTAGAGACACCCTGGAGCTCCTGCCAGGGGCTGATGCTCTGCTGCTGTGGCAGTGTGCCCTGACTGACTCATCCTTTTCCTCTTGTTCCCTACAAACACTCCCGAGGTCAACAAGGTGCAATTGCCCCATTATCTCACAGAAAAGCCACCGGTGTCTGCAGGAAACAGCTGCTGGTGGGATGGAAATCTCACTTAGTGGCCCTTTTGCTGGAAAGGCAATTTTGTCCTTACCTCTCTGAACACAACCATCTCTTTGTACGCATTTCACTGCCTTTACCAGCAAATATCTGGTCTCCAGGTTTTTGGTGTAGGGGTTTCTTTCTTTTTCTTTCAGCTGAATAATTATTATTATGTTTATACACATTGTCATCTATTTCTCTGCAATTCTGAATACAAGCCTTGCCCTTGACTGCACAACACAATGAAAGCCTTCGGGTCACAGCTTTTAGAACACTTGATATTGTTTTTTCTTTCTGGAAAGAATAAATAATGTTAAACACTCTACTAGTGTAGAGGAAAAATTAAAATGAAAAGGCTATCAGAGGCATGTCAAACAGACTGGTATTAAGTCTGGATGAGTCTAAAGCCATTGACTAGTTTGCATGGCTTGACACAAAAATTAATTATTCAGCTAATTGGGAGATGAGTTAAAGTACATCATCCCATAAACATATTTACTGGGTCAGCCATGGCCAGGTCAAATATTTTCCTTTCCCCTGCACATCACGGCTGGAGCTGGATTGTACAAAATGGAAATGCTGTACCTGGAGGTGAAGTCTTGGTGGGGAGACCCAGGCTGGGGGACAGTCCAGGCTGCAGATTGCAGCAGGGTAGGCTCAGGTTCCGGACATCTTCACACCAAGAGCGGTGAATATGCTTTAGTAACACACACCATTTGGCTCAGCAAAAAAGAACTGATGAATGTCGCTGCCAGCAAGACGCACAACATTATTCAGTGATCTGTAGCAGACTTCAGTATCTATGGATTTATAGAAAATTGCAAAAGTGACAGTATTTAAGTGACTTGTTCACGTCTGGTATACGTCCAGCACTGGAGTGTACTAGAGAGACATTCAGCTGAGTGCCCTCTTGTACAAATCCAATCCCAAAGACCATTAACAGCTCCTTTACCTCGCAGGGATCCCAAGCCCAACAGCAAAATGCGTTTGGCATTTTGTACCCCGTCCTTCCGAGTTGGGATCGTCGGCATTTTGTACAGACAACTGTACAGCCAGAGCTAAGGAAGGGTGCAGACAGAGGGAATAGCTTACAGTCCTTCCCCAGCCGCATGCTGCTGGAGCCCCAGCCCCACCGCCAAAAGCAGCAACGCTATTCATCCCACCTTACGGAAGGGATGGGGATGGCCAGCACGCCGCTTTGAGAAGGTGCCTTCCATTTCCTGGAGCTCACGTTATAGTTTGCAGGAGCAGAAGGAACTTCTCATGCCTTCCTGGGATGGTAAATTCAATTCTTAACTGGCAAAAGCTGTAACAGCCCTGAGCAGAATAAATTGTACAGCTGAGAATAACTTTGTTTTCTTACCCCCTCTTTGCCAAGTAGCCTTCCCTTTCAACAGATCCTAGACAAGTAAAAAGAAAGTGGTATATACAGACCTACATGGAGATGTCTGATATGTCCCACTAAAACAATAAACCTGTTCTGAGGGAAAACCTACCTCTTATTATTCTTAATTATTCTCTTTCACATCCTTTCATCTACTTTTAAGCATTCTTGCAATTTTGCAAGACAAGAGAGATTACAAAAATTAAAATGCCATTAATTGTGCTATTTTACTTGTCTACAATGACATAAATTATTGTAGTTTTAATATTTTTAGCAGCTTGGAAAACAAAAAAAGTGAACTAGTCCATTTAAATCAACTGCATTATCCAGCTTCCTTCTGGTTTCATGCCTGAAGAACTCAGGCAAGCCCAACTGCTAGAAGAACTGTGTTACTGCTATGCTGGAGGTGAGAACAGTCTGGTGGTAGAGACATTAGCACAGGATGGTGAAGTACACCCAGCTCACAGGACAGGCACATTACGTGAGCTCAGGTACACCTCGTATAGCCAAACTCTGAGAAGCAGTCATATGCCTGACGGTGCAGATCAGCACCCCGTGGGACTCGGGGGCAGGAACCAGGCATTTACTGCTCTGAGGTATGGGCTACCAAACCACATCAACATATATTGAAATTTTGGCAAGCACAAGATCCAATTAATTTTAAGGTCTAAGTTTGACTAGAAGACCACTTTAGAAGATCAGGTAGAAAGAGCCTGGTGTGCCCTGGTGCAAACAGTGCACGCCCAGAAACCTTAATGTCTGTGGCATGGTCAGAACATCCCTCCCGCTGCCCTGGATTCAAAGATTCAGAAAGAAAGTAAATCCCACAGTCAGCCCCTTTGCAGGGGAAATGCTGGAACTGTTATCCAGTACTCTGTACCTGACAGCCAGGACCAAGGACATAGCTTAGCTCTGCCAGGGCTTCTAGGAGCTTTCCTATTTCTGGTTTTTATAAGTAGGTGTTTCAGCAGCATCTACTGGCAACCAAAATTTACATCTAATTCCCTCACCTGATCCAGCTGAGGGTCTCTGAGATAAAGGAAAGGTTACTTTGCTCTGAAGTCCAAGACCCTTCCTCAAACCAGTGGCTAGGCTGGCTTTGCAGGAATTACCATGGCTGATAAGACTATCTCAGTGCGATCTTCCGTTCTGCCTTCCTTCCCTTCGCACCCTGCCCATTTGATCCATGAAAGCATCGTGCACATCCAGACACGGAAAGGCCAAGCCTCTCCCACTGCAACCTGGGGACTAACTCCGGGAGGAGCCGTACTGTTCGTCAGCATGCCGATGGCCAACCATCCACTGCAGACCACCGTATGGCCACCTTCAGACCTCCATCCCTTCTGGCCAACCAGACCTTTACCCCGCTGAAGCCGAGTGGCATTTCTGCAGGACGAAGAGGACACCAGGCACTCCAAGGATGCAATCATGCTGCAAAATTCCACCCTTTCTGCCTTTTCAGTTGTATTCTCATGACAGATGGCAGACTGACACAACTATGGCATCTCCTGCTTATCCACGGAACAACTTTCCCTTCTGTCTGCATAAACTTCATCACTGTACAAGCCCTCGGTGGCAGCTGCTGTGAAATCATGGAATATTAAGAGGCTGTCATTCATATTTCTCTCAATCTCTGCAGAATTTATAAAAATTGTATTTCTGGATAAGATCTGAAAGAATACAAGTCAGTCATCTAATTAAGCACGGCCAGGCAGTCACGTAGCTAAAGAAGCAGCAAAAGAAGTTTCAAGGTGAAAAATCGAATCAGCCCCGATGGACCCAAGAGAGGGCTCTGGAGAGAGAGATGCACTTTAATTAATGCTGTCTGATGGGGACCTCAACGCAGATACAGCCTGAGGGGTGTCGTGGGCACGAAGAAAGAAACCCGAGCCTGCAGTGAAGCCAGGATTAACTGAGGAGGAGGAGGAGAGCATTCTCTCCAGTTTAACCTTAGTGTCAGGAAGCCAAGACAATTTTTCCTCATTTCCTCATGTTCTGTTTCATTCACAACTATGTTATCTATTCACGTATTAGGAACAAAGTTCCACTGAGGGGTTTGAGGGCTTCAAACCTTTCGTGCTTCCCAGGTGAACATTAGATGACCACAAGAAAAGAAGCTGCTGGTGTGGGGCTCACCTTCCTTCCCTTAAAATCCTTTTTGCTTAGAATAAGCAACTGGGGAGCCCTGGGAAGGCTCTGGACAGCCAGCTGCATGCACACGATGCCGCAGTGGTTCTCATGCTTGGGAAGATTTCACAATTTCTTCTGAATTGTGCATGAAATATGATTTCATTTGCAAATTCAAGCCCTGTATTTCTTTTCCCTTGGCTTTTGTTGTTTGCAAGGATCCAGATTTTAATCAGAACATCCTGTGAATCCCATTCTAAGTATTACTGGCAGTAAGCATTTAGTCAGGATGAGACTATCAATTGCCTCAGCTGAGCGAGTTTTGCTAAAGAAGAGAGGCTGTGTGACTGCAGGGAGGTTGAATGGTTGGCACTTCTCTCTTTCCTTAGCCCAGAAGGAAAATTTGCAGAGTTAATTCCTGTTCAAACTAATTAAGGCTTTAGGTTGGGACAGTGTGTACCATGCACCTGATTGCAAACCACCTCCATATTTCAGACACATTGTCTCCCACTGTTTTTATCGCCAGGTTTATGTTCATGGAGTGCTCAAACAAATTTTTTGGAGGAGAGAAAGAAGCCCAGACTTGCTCGTTGCAAAGAGTTTCCCACAGACCTAGGCAGACAGCGAGAATTACCCGTTGCAGGTCTGGCGCTGCAATATCAGCAACTGGACACACGTGCAGTCCCAAAAATCCATGAGGGCAATGATGTTTCTATAAAAACAGCAAAAATCTTTCAGCAAAACGCATGACCTTGAAGCTGCCAAGTCAGAGACCTTCCTCTGCTTTCTAGAGCTCTAAGATAATCGCACTGGTAAGAACCAATCTGGCCTTGGTGCAGTTCAGTATTACCAACTTAAGCCTTTGGTATCCTCCTGCCCATGTGGGTTGTGCTAACCGGGCCAAGGCCATCTCCTGGACCCTTGGAGAGGCAGCGTGAGCTTTGGTAGGACATGTCCTGCGAATTTCCTGCACCTGGCATCCGGGATGCCTCCTTAGCTCCCTCCAGCTGACTCCTAACAGCACACCAGGACACATCCCCCTGCTTCTCATCATTTTCACCTCTACCATTCAGAGACAGGAACCATTTCACCTGTCCCTCTTGGCACTGCACATCAAGGTGACATGTCCCCAAAACACTGCTCTCCTCAGATACAGCTCAGCCATGGAAATCCCTGCTTTTCTTCATGTTCTCCAGGTGGTTACCTCCACCCTGCTCCAGCCTGATTTCTCTCTTCATCTACCACTATAACAGAAAAACAGCTAAACCATGTACTTGTCTCCCTGTCAAATCATACAACAATTAGCTGATCAGAGTTGAGGAGGACAGAGCTCAGCTGCAGAGGAGATGCCTTTGTTGGGTAAAACTAGGGTGACCTTTAGGGATTATTTGGGATTATTTCTTTTCAGTATATCGCATCTTTCTTCACAGCCCAAAGCATCTCTGTATGGCAAAGGATTTGTTGCAAAAATTCAGGTGTAAATACACTGTAAATATTTAGCAAAGTATAGTAAATAGTCTAGATAATATGCTGGTGAAGAGCTGCTGGCTCTGATTGCTGTCTAAACACAGTTATCTGAGCAGTCACAGCCGAGAAGGCAGCAGCATGATTTTCTGTCTGAAGAGGGATTTTACCAATGAGTGTTGGCCAGCAAGGACCTAGCCAGAGGACCTGCTGTGAGGAGACCAGCACCAGGGTGCCAGCAACATTCCTCCATACAGTACACACAAGAACGGGGCCGTGCCCCAGCAACACCTACTTTTCACTTTTCCCACCAGTCCCAAGTCATACTGGAGTCTGAATGAATCAGACCGGGCAGAAAGAGGAGCTTTGGCAAGTTTAGGTTGGAAGCAGGTAGAAAGATGCTCATGGGAAAAATTAGTCAGTTCTATCCCCTAAAAGAAATCGGATTGTCAGAGTCACCTTTGACACACGCAGAGAGCAAACAGCTCGATGGCACAGAGGGGTCACAGGAGAAACAAGCTGCTGTCACTGCTGCTTCCCAAAAGGTACCAGTGGTATTTGGCACAGAGATTTCTGTGATGCTGAAACTGCTTGTGACAACCCATGGGAAACCTCAGTTAATGCTTCAGTATTGAAAATCTAATTACTGCACCAGAGTTTGTTACATGTAGAAACATCCATTGAGAACCAGGAACAACCCAGGTCAGAACAGGATTCAAAAGGGTAAAGAAACCAAGCCTGAAGAGCTTTCATTTCTCCATGGAAGCAGTTGCTTTCTCTCCAGGGGCTCCTACCATAGCAGAATGCATTGGATGCTGCCCCCTGCCATCCTGGTGCAGATGCCCAGGAACCCCATCGGCATAGCCGGTGGTCTCGCAGCCATACCGCCACG
>NW_010266137.1:56664-68936 GCF_000690775.1 Eurypyga helias
CATGTGCCGGTGACATACTGACAGACATAATCCAACTGCCTGTTCCCTGTAGGGGACCCAACATTTACCTGCACTCCCAGCGACTCCATTCCTAGAGAAAGGTACTGTCAGGAGCTGTCAGGTAGAGGCAGCTGTAACATTGCTCTGACGTGCGAGTGCTGTCCCGCTCGAGCAAACAGTAGTTGCGTCACTCTGGAAAGAAAAAGGCCTGTGTAGGTATATCACAGAATCAGCTGGGACCCTGCCAGGCACCTCACAGCTGCCACAAGCCGTAGCAGAGCCAGGATCAGTCTTACAGTGGCTGTCCCTTTTGTTAGCCATGGCAGTGCTGTTTCCACTAGATGTACTGCTGCACGCCAAACAGCAAAGGATCAAGGACTTTACAAGGTCCAAATCAAGACCGAGCAGATGCTCTGGGGAACCAGTTTCCATGGTGGCATATGTGATTCCAAGGACATGAGACCCTCAGACCTCAAAAAAGGGGCAACCACAGGCAAATCCAAATTTCTTCATCCTAGCTTTCCCTCCTTACCCAGATCCACACGCTGCCAGAACAGAGTGTCCTCTTGACACAATCAAGCACTATGGAGAAAGAAGAGAAAGCCAAAAGCAATGCCTGTTTTCAGCCGATATCAGGAGGTTGTGTAAATGCTTACATGGAAGGTTAACTCTTCCAGAGGCATCTGGCACTTCAGAGCCAACTCCCTCAAAGTGGTTGGGACTGAGCATTTTCTGCAGGCATTGGGTATTTTTACTGCTGTAAAATACACAGAAGGTTGCAAGAGCTGCCTCTCGGCTCATGCAGTCAGGAAACATCCCCACAGTCTTCTCCTCATAGGCAGCCACCTCCCTGAAGTCATTAATCCCCTAAAAGGCAGAGTGGGGTGCAGACACCACATATTGCAATTAAAAGTCTCAGATAACTTCAGGGTGAAAGCCCACATTTCCTCCATTCCTCACAGATCAAATCTCTGATGCTTAGCAATGCTTTCAAGAGATTTCAAACCAAACTACCAACACAAAAAAACCCAATTCAGGCAGCCCCCTACCCCCTGAAGCAGCACTGCTGCACCTCAGAACCAACAATGACATCTCCCAGAGCAGGAGCTCCCTTTACCTCCATCGCACAAAGCCAGTTTGCTAGATTTTAGCTTTAAGCTCTAGCAGGCAGGCAGAAAATCGATCACGTTGCCCTCATTCATGCTTGGGCACCCTGTGCTGCCTGACCAAATTCAGCCCATGCCACTGGAGTGGGGCTGCCGTGCCCCTTGGACACGGCCATCCATTATGGCGCACGTGGGTCTGTCACCATGTCCCACTTGCTTCTCCACACCGAATGTGAAACCAGTAGGCTGAGCAGAATCATTTATCTTCTTATTTTGTAACATCCATCCTTTCTTATTATTACTATTAGTCTTTTCCCACCCTTAAGAACACTTGAAAAATGCGGAGAGAGCAATGGTACGGCCCCAAGTCGTGTGTTCAGGTCACTGCTGGTGAGTGGGTGCCTTTTTGGGGATGTTTTTATGATTTTGGTTGGTCTTTTTGTTTTGTTGGGGTTTTTTTGTTTGTTTTTAAGAACAAGGATTGGGATTCCCACTCTAGTGCCCAAGGCAACATGTTTGCAACCATAGTGGCAACATTTGGGGTGAAGTGATACAAAAACCACCACGTTGCTGCATAAACACTTAATTCAAATGAGACTATGAAGCAGCCAGCTTCCAACATGAACTCTGAACACAATTCTATGAGCTAAAATATTTTCAGAAATGCCAAGGTTTTAAGCCTCTTGCTCCCTTAATTCATCTATGCCAAGCATGCAACACGATCCCGTTGCTGTATATACACTAAAACATGGTAATTGTATCTTGTTTGCTCTGTTTTCCCCATTCATCTTAATTAAATTAGCCCTTTAGGATTTTGTCCTTCAGGAAGCAAATTGAGTTTGTTTGAGAAATTAAAGGCATTAAGATGCTTTCTGAGATATGCGGAAGCCGTAAGAGTGATTTCTAACCCTTTCTCTGAAAAGGTAGGTTTCTCCCACTCAGCAGGGGAATAAATCACCCTCGGGCCGTTCCCAGACACACATCATCTTCATCTCGTTTGCTTTGTTCGCTGTGTCATACATGCATCAGAGATTTCCACATGGGCCGGTGGATGGGTGTCGGCGCATGTTGCTGACAGTGCATGCCCACAGGAAACCCGGGACAGACACCACCGCCTCCTCTCGCAGCTTGCTGCTATGGAAATTACTTTGGCTAAAGGGCGATAATTTATATTTTTTTCCATTATGAAAGCAAGTACAGTGTGATATCCTTTCCCCAAAAGGAAGAGAGCAAAGCAGTCTGTCAGGCTTGTGGAGGCTTAGTGTGGGAGCGCTGATGGGCATTGCCCCACCACCAACATCTCCCCATTCCTAGGAATGTAGAAATAAAAGGCTGCTTCTCCCACTGCCACCCAAAGCCACTGAGAGCAGGTCAAGCTTGGAGAATCCATCCATCCTCACCACAACACCCCATGTCAGGGTAACATGGATAAGGCTTCTCAGCAAGTAATGCCATCACAGTTCAGTCTCATTTTAAACCGCACTTTTCCAAGGCAGGTGTTGAAGGAGGCAGTGGAGGAGGTGTAGAAGACAGCGGGTAAGTTAATATGACCAAGAGTGTGACATGCCAACACAGCTGAACTGCTGAAACCCCTTTCCTGAGCATCACTGTGCTTCCTTCCTTCCCTCGCCTCCTCCACTGTCTGCCATTTACACCAATTGCTGTCGTTCTGCTTTCTTTAGATCTTTCACTCTCACACCCCTTGATCTCTGCTTCATCTTGCAGCTCTTATTCGGAATGTTTGACATGTGTCCTGTTATACCACAAAGGGAAAGTTCCAAATCCAGCTGAGCTGGGTGGAAACATGGCCGGAATGTGAAACTCTCTGAAGAGAAATAGTTTAATTAAGAGGTCACTTCTGAAAGGCTCTGTAGAAAGACCTACACGTTCTGCAGCTCCCAGAGCTCTCCTGATTTATCAGACAAGCAGCAAAGGCTGACCTGGCTCTCCTAGAATGTGGGAGCCATCCTTACTTTTCTCACTCGTGGCAGTTGGCAAGATCCAAATTCTTAGTTCACAGGATTATTTTCCAGTTTGTACAGTGCTCTTCCCAAAGCCAAAACAAGATGAACAGGGATATAAACTTGGATAGTTTAATGTACATATTCCAAGCGTTAAACCTGTGGAGACTGTTTATATCACCATAATTACTTTCATACAGGTTGTTAAAGCCAGATTCATTAGCTTAGGTTACAATGACCTATACAACATGCTTAAAACCCATTTATCCTATTAAAGAGATTTAAAACTTGCCTACTTTCATAAGCTGTCAGTGATTCTTGATTTACGATTTGGTCATGCTTTAAAAATAAAAGCAATTACCTCCCTTACTATGGTAAAAGCCCACTGCCTCAAGGTTGCCACAATACATCTATAATTGAACAGCAGCAGCTCTAATGTTCAGCTTGGATGACAAAGGCATTGGCTACTGAAATACTGCCTACAACAGTGTCCGCGTACCGGGGAGCGCTGCAGCAGCTGGCACGTCCCAGCAGGAACGACTGCACCTCAGGCATCCCAGGATTGAGTGTGCTGGGTGTTCCCTGGCAGTAACAATACTTTCCATTTATGTATCCTAACACTTGAGAAAGGAAACAAAACAAAAAAACCCAAACAAACAAACAAAACCCACCCACACACCACAAAACCCAAACCACACCTACCTCCTGTTAATTTCCTTGCAAGAGCCAAGATCTTTTGTTTGAGCACTTCTCCTTTGAAGCCTGCATGAATTTTATTTCAAAGGAATTTTCTTTGAATGTTCCTAGAAATATGACTACTCCATGATACACAATGCACTTGGACGTTGCATCATTTTGGGCATCCAGCTGGCTTCCAAAACACAGCCATAGAAAAGTTAAACCAGGCAATGTTTCATCCCAGAAAAGATCCCAGAACCAGACTCTTCAGGAAAAACGACCCAACTCGGATATATTCTCCCAAACATGCTGTAAATATGATGGGTGCACAGATGGGTGCTGATGGCCAGCTGCGGACTCTCCAATTCAAGCAAACGAAGTGTGACCCATTGTAGCTGTCCAGGCACAGCATTGCACAGATATCACTTAATTTACAGCAAACCCAGTGTGCTTTGACATCACCGAGGTCTCCAAGTTCCCTGGAAGCATTCTCTTAATACAGATAATACATACAAAAGTTGTAACAACTTTTCTTATGCAACTATAAAAAAAAACCCCACTCACATGCCAGGGCATGCACTCATAGGAACATGGAAGCTATTCACTCTTTCTCAGGACAGAAGGGACTCAAACTGGCAAAAGCTGGGGATTCTCCAATATTCACGTGTATATTAAGAGTAAGAAGTTATTTCAACAGTCAGATAGTCAAATTTTAAGTATTTTAGTTTAGAAATCACTAAGCTTCTGTTCATACTCATTAAATTAGAAGAAGTGACTACTCCTTTTCTCCCCATCCCGGTTTTTGGGCCTCCACTAGTGAAAAACGGGCTTCAGGATTACTGCGTGTATTGGAAGCTATGTTGATGGCTTTGCCTTGAACGACCAAGCTGCGCACAGACATTACCAAGGCAGCCAGCATAAAACAATCTGGTGCAGGATGGGCTGCTACACCTCCTGCACAGCTTAGAAGCATTTTTAGGATTAATCCTTTCCCCACGCAAGTCCGTAACCCTCAGTGACCCAGATCTGTCCCCTCTCCTACACCACCAGTTTTATCCAACCCAAAACTCACCGTCAGAGCACACTTGACCAGACCTTTTCCTTACCACCAGCCATGCAGTCAGTCCAACACGTTAACACGTTTTGAAATGCGGAGATGGTCCTTCAGCAGGTGGCCACCAAAACTTCCCCACCGTGGCTTTCCGCCATGGCCAGCCAGAGACAACCACAGAAACGCATGATATTTAATCTCTGTTCCCCAGCCTGCAATACTAGAAGCTTGCATTAGACACAGTTGTCATCAAGGGCCCCGTAAAGAGTGCAAACAGACCCAGATATTTTTTAAAAGTTGTAAGTACAAATGACTTTACAGCTCACCTTTTGTCTCACCAAAGCCACATATCCTAAAACCAATTGTTCACATGAAGAACAGATGTCAGCCAGAGTAATAAATGCAGAGTAGGAGCCCCAGGACACCAGCCAGGGATTTGCTTGGTAGAAAGCATCCAACAGCATTTACTTCTTAGTCACAACCTGCATTCCAGAAGCTGGAGCAGAGGCATGTGTATAAAACCTACCCTTCAATCATGATTTCTGCAGCTTATAACCCCTTTTAAACCATATACGAGTGTGTTCTTAATATATACACACTTGATTAGTGTGAGGCATTAAGTGACGGAGTATTCTTTATCAGCCCTTTTTTAGGGCAACAGCCAATTTCTTCAGTTTCTCAGATACTTTTCTTCACACTATATGCTTTTTATTAGAAAAGTGGTCTCTGAAAATAGACCCAAATCACAGTGGTTAGTTTGGGTTTAATACATCAATTTCCACTGACTGAACTAAACATCCTCTCTTCCCACCCCTTAAGTAGCTTTGTATTAGGATCAGCCTTTAGAGCAAGCAAAGGGCACTGGACCCTTGAGAGCATGAGCTAGCATCAGCGTTGGCATCCACAGGGGTGTCGTGGCCACAAACACCCAGAATTTATTCTGCAGCTCCCCCAGCCTCACAATTTGGATTATTTGCAGTGCAAGTCATTAGCAAAAGAAAATTACCTCTAATACCCCAGCCCATTAAATGACACATGATAATGTGTTACACAGAATTATCTTTAAAACACCAAGTAAGATCCCTGTAGGAACAAAACAATAGTCTTTGATACCACAATTATTTGCTAAAATATCTTTGTAGTTAGGTGAAGAGAGGTAAAATAACTATTTAGAACACAGATTTCCTGGGAAATAAAAGTAAAAAAATTAAAATGAAATAAAACCTTCCATGTAGATTCCTAGTTTAATGTGACTGCAATGTGCAAGATAATACTCCTTTTAAAAAAGTGAAGGAGGAAAAGAAAAATAATCACATTTTATAACCACAGCCAAATAGCAAAGCTGCAATTAAAGATTGTTATGAAGATTGCTATGCAAAACAGCTACCTGGCTGCTAAGAGGAATTTGGGTTGTATAATGTGCCTAAGGGCAAAATTCCAGCCCACCTAAGTTACACTTACATTGGGTGTTAAGTGAAAAGGAACCACGGCTGTGCAAGATGGAGATAGGCTGATTGACAGCAAGTTCCCTCGCCCTGAAGGTAGCCAGAATTGAGGTTGCCACCCAGCAAACCCATGGCTCTGTACCCACCTTTCATTTCGGCTCACAAGCTGCATTTGAACCATTTGGGATTGCATCCTGCCCAAAACAAGGCCCCGACTGCTGTCTTGTCCCTTTTCCCTGGAGAAGGTCCCCACCGCCTTCCTCCTCAGTGCTCCCCTGCTATGGGAATTAGGGCAGCCTGGGAAGGGAGAGGCCCCATAGCACTGGTGCCCAAAAAGCACAAAGGGTCAGATGAGACAGTCACAACAATCCAGTTACTAAATATTGGGTTTTTATTATATACTTTTGCTGACAAATAAAATATTTGGGAAATAAAGAGTCACAACAATCCAGTTACTAAGTATTGGGTTTTTATTATATACTTTCGCTGACAAATAAAATATTTGGGAAATAGATAAAGGGAGAAATGAGCAGAAAGACAGAAATAGTCCCAGATTTTCTGAGTGAAAACATTTTTGGCCACACTGTCTCAAAGGAAAACACAAGTCTAGTCAGAGGACTGATATAAACACACAAGGAGATAACCCTCAGAAGCAAAGGCAGTAATCGTGGCGCAGCATACAGGACAGGAGGATTTCCATACTGGGGCACAAAATTCAAACAGTGGGCCAAGTCTGCTGAGCTTCCTCTCTGCATCTACAGGACTCTTGCACGGACATAAAAGATGCAGGAAGGAGATGGAAGGAATACTGCAGATGCACATTAAATGGTGATTTTGTTCAGTTGACTGCAAGAGCACCTCACACAGGAGGATTATGAGAGAAGACAAAGTTGCTCAGAAAAGAAAGGGAAAAAGTGCATTTACACTTAAAGCCCAGAATGTAATGTCTTTCCATTTTTTACCATCACAAGAGAAATGCATCCTGTCAAAACAAGGCACAGGACAGATGGCCAGAGCAGGGAACTCCGGGGGATGAGCCTTTCTCTCAAAATCTCACAGCCCTTCAAAGCTGAAGGGTGTCATGAGCAACACCAAAAGGGAGCAGGGTAGGAAAAATACAGGAGAGCTGCCCAACCTCCTGGCATGGGTAAAGGTTTTCTAAGGCACAGAGGCAACCTGTGGCATGGAGGGCACCTTGTGCTCCTGGAATGAATTTAGGGAAGGGGAGTGACCAGAAACCCACCAGACGATAGAGACTGAATTCCAGTGAAGCCAACCTGAAGACTGACTGATCTTAGAGGAGTGAGCACAAGCTTTTCCCAGATCAGAGGGAGATGCAGGAAGGTGTCAGGAGAAATGAGCAAAAATGTGAAATCTTCATAAACCCAGAACCAAGTAAGGAACTATACAAAAAGCAGAAGGGAGACCAGAGTTTACTCATACTTAAAGAGGCACAGGCATATACAGGCAACACACAGAATGAGCAAGACAGTCATATCAAATTAGCAGCTGATACACTTACTATTACTTTTTCTAATACTGTAGGAAGGAGTTTGTTTGCTTCTTCATGAGGATCTTGATCTGGTTTTGTTCATTTTCCCCCCAACTAATTTATGTTGCTTGTCTAGCAAAGAGGACACATTATAAACGTCACACCTATACTTCACAAAACTCAGGCAAAACAAGGTCAATCGTTTCTCAGGTTTAACACCCACAGAAGCAAAAAAACCCAAATGTATTAGGCTGAAAATGCAATGCAGAGATTTGCATTGGACATTCAGAAATCTCTCCAATGATAGGAAAAAATGCAAATCCTTATAACATTTTAAGAAGGTTGTTGACTCTCAAGGATATTTTTGTTTTGTTTTAAAATGCAGGTAATACATCTGTCTGTGTGTTGATGGTGCCTTTTGAACCAGACAGGAGCTACATAACCTCACGAGACACTTCACACAGAAGGCAGGATACAAAAACATGAAGAAAACATCGAAGTTCCTCCAAAAAGACCCCATCTGGGAATAGCTTTCTACTTCTGTTTATCCAACACTTTTCCTGAGCATTACTCTTAACACAAAGATTTACTTCTGTCAGGCAGCGTAAATGCATTGTAACAAAGACCGTACAGTAAATAGTGGTGTCTTCAAATAGAGTTTTTCCCAGTTATCTCATCAAGTAAGACAAATGTTGACAGATACCTTAGAGATTCTTGCTTTCAGCTCCTGATGTTCTCAGCGCCCCTGGGACAGACTCAGCATCTTACTAATGAAAAAGTCATAGAACCAGAGAGGAAAGTAGCAGAAGACGCAGAGGGGCACATAAGCCCCTTTGCCGGGGGTGTACAAGCCGCATGGTCTCTTGGCCAGCAGAGCGTGCAGGATAGCGCCCAGCACGGGGGAGAGGTCGGCGTCGCAATACGCTGGCATGTGCAGGAGGTAGCTCTTCAGCCCCAGGAGATAGTCCTCACCGTAGTCTTGCCTTGTGTCTGCCGAAAGGTTCTCCATCAGCTCCTTTTCTTGCTTATCCCACAGGTCAGGTGTGCCTTGTATACCTGCAGTACCAACATCACAGGAGAGTAAGCGGGTTTGGGACTGAATGAAAAAAAATCCATTCATAATTAATAGTCAATAAGTTGTTCTCCACCACCACCCTGATTTACAGTCGTTCTAAACTGGGTCAGCAACAAACAGACAAAGCAGCTGGTTACCTTCAAGCACCTTGACCTGGGAGAGAAGGGAAAGCACAAGGCAGACTACACCAAAAGCATGGGGTTCATGCACCATTTGATTACCAGCTCTACTTAAAAAGGCTCTCTCACAGCCAAATCAGCCTTTTTTCCATTCTTCCCCACTCTTGACATTCTTTCTGTCATTGTGTGAGTGTTTCTACTCAGTATTTGTTAGCTGATGCGAGTGACTGAGGAAAGCCCGTTAAACCATGACAACGGGCCAGCTAAGATGAACAGGATTCACTTGGGTTGGCCAAGTGCTAAGCTCCTCTTTCACAAGTGACACTGGTATTTCAATAACTAGTTTCATGAAGGATAAAGCTTGTATTAGGCCAGATTTTTTTTTTTAATAATATCTATTTTTCCCCCACCTGCATCATGTAAGAATAAAAGCAATGGCTCTTCCAATGCATTATTGCCTAACTACCATGAATTAAGCATTGCAGATAGAGAAAAGTCTTTAACTAAAATATTTAAGTCTCAAATACCTGGACTTGATGCATGATGTTTTTACCCAAAAGTCTGACAACAGCTAAGTGGGTCCTTGAAGGTAGAATCTCAGGCAGGTACCACAGACCACATGGGTGCTGTCAGAGCCCTTGCAGGGCCCTTCCCAAGGAGGGAAGGCATGCAAGGGGGTGAGGGTTTATGAAAATAGACCATTTCTAATTTTCATCAACATAAAAATTGCCTCCATGGGGGCACCATGACTTTCTGAGTAGGCAGCAGTGGGACTTGATGTTGTCCTCAGGCATGTCCATGCAGCAAGGACCTGTGTGACACCCACACTGCTCCCAGGTGGGCACAGGGTGCAGCAGGAAGCAGTCTGTAACCCAGACAGGCTCTGCAGAACACGCTTAGAGCAGTGGAAGGAGGATTGGGAACAAAAAGCAGCAGGTGCATGGCAGAGGAGAGGAGTGGAGAGGAAAGCTTGGGACTATACAGAGCAACACTGACAGAAGGTAGGCAGGATGATAGGTATTGCTGCAGATACTTCGAGGTAAGACTGAGCAGCTCAAAAGAGAGCTCCGATATTGAGAAAAGTAGGACTGACAGCGAGTCCTCAAGTTCTCATGCAGGACAAGCAAGCCATAACTCTCCAATCATCCACACAGTGATGCTCAGGGTGGGGAATGTGTGTGTAACTTCAACAGGATTAGAGCAGAAGGAAAGCACCAATTGAAATCATTCAGGGCTCTGTTTGAGGATGCTGGAATTCAGGGAAAAGAACTACCCAAAATGTCAAATACCAACCTGTTCGGAAGCCCGACGGATGAATTGCAGCAACTTTAATTCCCCATTTGGAGAGCTCTTGCCTCATTACTCCAGAAAACATGGACAGAGCTGCTTTCGACGCGCCGTACGCGGCATACCTCGGCAGCGGAATGCCTCCTGCAGGAGCAATATAAACATGATAAAGCTTGACGGTGGCTCTTTCCAGCCTTTATTTTCGTGATTTAGAAGGAAGATTATAGCACAGCCAAAATTATGTGGCTCTCGCTGAGGGTAGAGACAAGTCAGTGAGGGAATCATTTCTTTCTGGAGGTTAAAAAAAGTGAAAGCTGTAAATTAGTAGTTGCTTATAGCAGTTATGCTCAGTAACACCCGATAAGGCACCTTGTATGGCAGAAAAAATAAACTGTATTGCATGTAAGGGTAAAAACAGCAGAAAATATAACAACTGTTGGTTTCAGAAACACAGATAATGTTTTAGTTTATATAAATAGTGAAGCAATAGTTTAATGCCACTGCTCTTGTTGTCACTGTAACAGGAATTTCAAGCTCCTACTATAAACCACAGCTACAACAGAGTAAGTAAACCCAATTTTAGCGGTATAACACCACCTTATCTTCTAGTTCTTCCCAGCTACTTTCAGAAAGACCAGAGACAACAGTGCAAGAGGGGGAAAAACCCCTGTGGACAAACCAAAACTGGAATCACATACCCTGAGCAACAGGACTTTGCAAGACCCATCATGGAAGCAGATGCCCTGCCTATACTTATACCCTATCTTCTCCAGTCCCAGCAGCATTTGTTCAGATGCAAAAGAGAAAACAGCAAGTATTTCAGGTGAATTTAAATTAAATCTGTATGTTTACAAAAGAAATGCTTCCAAAAAATATCACGTACCAAATAGAGATTTTCCCCTGTTCCAAAAGGGGCAGATTGTCACTTCTTCAGCTTTAGAATAATTCAGAGATCGCTTGATTTGAGCATCTTCCCCTTCTTCAGCCCCACCCCTTTCTCCACAAGGCTGGCATCATCACCACAGAGTATCACAGCCAGATTTAGGGCTCATCACAGCCACCATGGGCTGTGCTGGCACAGCAGGGAGAACGAATGGAATGGGCAACCTTTCTCCTTGAGGCCCCTCACTCCTCCTGCCCGGGCAGTCGGGCACATCCTCTGGTACAGCCTCCACTTCAAACATTAAAAAGATTCAAATACAGTGAGGTAAATGTGTAATGTTTGAAGTGGAGGCTGTACTAGAGGAACATCCTCTAGTACAGCCTCCACTTCAAACATTACACATTTACCTCACTGTATTTGAATCTTTTTAAAGGAGAATACTGGGATAGAGGGGAATTTTCAGGTAAGCCACAGGTGCTGTTTATTGAGTTTTGTATTGCAACAACCAAGGTTTCATGGTAGCTTCTCACAAAGAGTCATTCCTTTGAAGGAGTCAGGCCAATTACATGTTATTCTTCTGTATGCACCTGAAGAAGTTTGAGTTTCAATTGGTTTGAGCCAATTGCATCACATACTTCCCCTCCCACCCCCCACCTCGGAGGTCAGCCTAACCTTGATTCCAGTTAAATTAGCTCTACACAGACAGGAATTGATTCGGCACAATGAAACCTCACTAACTTTTCTGCTAATGTTTTACCAAAGGACCCTCAGACCCGGCATTAAGATGAAGCTATTTACCCAAACCAGCTGTGTGCAAGAACATCTGTGCGAACAGCTGTAGGTTAAGCAGGGTCATTATCAACTCCTGCAAATCCCTCGGCACAGAGCAGCTCTCCATTTATCCCTGCAAGGCAGCCCGGCCATTCATGCCAAGAATTAAGACATCTGTCTCAAAAACACAGAGTACAAGCTTCACTTGGATGCTCAGAGAGCACAGAGGTCTACCCTCCGTCTCTGGGCTTGCAAGGGCTGGAGGGCAGAGCAACAGAAGGGTCCTTCTGGTAAGTCAGTCCTGATTGCTTTGTCAGCAACAAACCAAAAACACGGGGATGCAGATACAAAATATATGTGGGATAAACGTACATGGGCAGAGAGAGTTGGGGGTGTTCAGCCTG
>NW_010266138.1:0-2723 GCF_000690775.1 Eurypyga helias
TGCTAGCCGGTGTTAAACCACGACATGAATATGAAAGTCTGTTTCACTGAAATGGAATTGCAAAGTACACTGAAAATCTCTCACAGCAATGTTTCTTCCTTAGCAGATATTAAAAAACGATTTCTATATCAGGTATTTCTTTTGACAGATTGGGGAATTAATCTGTGCATATGTGCATGTCATTAATAATTTCTGATATTTTGAGTTCTTTTTATTGTTTTCCTGTAGTCTGGTTATCCATGTTTTTTAGATGAACTGTTTTCAATAAGGAATAGAGGAACTACTAGTCTTGCAAATGACCGAATCAGGCCAAATAAGATTTGGCCTCAATGAAATAATGAAGCAGGTACAACCAAGCACTGGTCTGCAGGAAAGAGAAAGGAGTAGTTTTAGTGTGTAGTATGTTTACAATAAACACCTCTGAAAAGGTACATGTCAAAAATACAAGAAGAAAGAGAACAGGACATTGTTTTTTGAGCAAAAATAGTTATTGTCATTGTCACTTGCTTAAAATGAAGGAAACTATTTTCAGGTGTAAAAAAAAAACCTGAGAGATTGCTCAAAGGGAAGCTAAAAAGTTAGGGTTTTATTCGTCTGGAATTAAGAAACAGTGTAAAAACTTCTGGATGCCAAGGAAATTGTGGTGATAATGATGTACACATATACTTGACCATTTTGGTAGGTCTGTACATTTCTTGAACTGCCTATGAGGGGTTTTTTTTGTTTTTCAGAAAATCCTCTGCAAAAATCTGTCTACATAATACTGTTGCAATATATCCTTCCTGAAAGGTTAAAGAAATATTCTGTAGTAACAAAAAGAAAGGCAATGCATGCATATTTGCTACAGTACAATTTGGGTAACCCTTTTCACCTGGAAGTATTGTAGATCACTGCTTCAGAGTCTTCCTGCCACAGGCAAAAAGTGTGCTTTATGTCTGTTTAAAAACTACTGAAAGACGGTTAGTAAAAATAACAGGAAAATGGTGTGCTGTTTCACTGGTGATAATATCTCAGAGATGTTAATGGCTCTCTGCCCTGGTTTTCTTCACTGCATCTCACAACTCTTTTAGCTAAAGTGGTGTTAGAAACAAAACAGACCTTCTAAGGATGAAAAACAACACTATTTTGTGGTTTCTAGTGCAATATAATGTCTATTCTCTGCATAAGAGTATGGTTTGTACAAGCACACAAAACCATAGGATCATAGAATAGTTTGGGTTGGAAAGAACATTTAAATGTCATTTAGTCCAACCCCCTGCAATAAGCAGGGACATCTTCTAAGATTCTATGCACTACAGAGAGATCTAGACAGGCTGGATCAATGGACCAAGGTCAACTGCATAAGATTCAATGAGGCCAAGTGCCAGGTCCTACATTTGGATCACAGCAAGACCATGAAACACTACAGGCTTGGGAGTGTGTGGGTGGAAATCTGCCTGGCACAAAAGGACCTGGGGGTGTTGGCCAAGAGCCAGCTGAATATAAGCCATCAGTGTGCCCAGGTGGTCAAGAAGGCCAATGGTATCCTGGCCTGCATCAAGAACAGTGTGGCCAGTAGGACTGGGGTAGTGATTGTCCCCCTGAAATGGGCACTGGTGAGGTTTCACCTCGATCACCACGTTCAGTTTTGGGCCCCTCACTGCAAGAAAGACACTGAAGTGCTGGAGCATGTCCAGAGAAGGGCAATGGAGCTGCTGAAGGACCTAGATAACAAGCCTGGATTGGCTGAGGGAACTGAGGTGGTTTACCCTGGAGAAGAGAAAGCTCAGGGGAGACCTTTTCTCTCTCTACAACTACCTGAAAGGAGGTTGTAGCCTGGTGGGTGTCAATCTCTTCTCCCATGTAACAAATGATAGGACAAGAGAAAATGTCCTCGAGTTTTGCCAGGGGACAGTTATTTGGGATATTAGGAAAAAAAATCTTCAATTAAAGAGTTGTCAGGCATTGGAACAGGCTTCCCAGGGAAGTGGCTGTTTTCCCATCCCTGGAGGTATTTAAGAGACATGTAGATGTATTACTTAGGGACATGGTTTAGTGGTAGATTTGACAGGGCCAGGTTAACAGTTGGACTTGATGATTTTAAAGGTCTTTTCCAACCTAAAAGATTCTATGATATTACCTTCAACTAGATCAGGTTGCTCAGAGCCCTGTTCAACCAGACCTTGAATGTTTCCAAGGAAGGGACACCTAGCACCTTGCTGGGTAGCCTGTTCCAGTGTTTCACCACTTTCATTAAAAATATCTTCCTTTCTTTCTTCTCATCCAATCTAAAACTACCCTCTTTTGCTTTAAAACCTTTGCCCCTTGTTCTGTCACAACAGACTGTTAAAAAGTTTATCCCATCTTTTTATAAGCCCCCTTTAACTACTGAAAGTGATTGCCATCTTGATGATAATTCAGGTGTAAAGAGTTTACACCTTGAGTTCAAGTA
Source organism: Eurypyga helias (assembly GCF_000690775.1). NCBI lineage: Eukaryota > Metazoa > Chordata > Aves > Eurypygiformes > Eurypygidae > Eurypyga > Eurypyga helias. The sequence goes on from NW_010266138.1 coordinate 2,432, forward strand.
CTACCATATTACAGGCCCAGAAGTAGATATATATTCTCTGAATCAGACTTGTAAAAAGATATATAAAACAGCAAAAAGTAGATTTCATAAAAGTAAGGAGACATAAAATGAAGACTATACCAAATGGCAGATGCACATGTGGTGAATTTGCACCTGATATAGCAGTGGATTACAACTGAGATATTCTTTCAAATTTTGTGTCAGCATGGGATGTTGCCAGAAACATACCATATAAATATGCCATTAAGACATAGTGCAAAAATTACTTTCAAAATAAAATAAAATAAAATAA